>NW_024608569.1:45000-62500 GCF_018296145.1 Oncorhynchus tshawytscha
AATTAAAATTAAAATTAAAATTAAAATTAAAATTAAAATTAAAATTAAAATTAAAATTAAAATTAAAATTAAAATTAAAATTAAAATTAAAATTAAAATTAAAATTAAAATTAAAATTAAAATTAAAATTAAAATTAAAATTAAAATTAAAATTAAAATTAAAATTAAAATTAAAATTAAAATTAAAATTAAAATTAAAATTAAAATTAAAATTAAAATTAAAATTAAAATTAAAATTAAAATTAAAATTAAAATTAAAATTAAAATTAAAATTAAAATTAAAATTAAAATTAAAATTAAAATTAAAATTAAAATTAAAATTAAAATTAAAATTAAAATTAAAATTAAAATTAAAATTAAAATTAAAATTAAAATTAAAATTAAAATTAAAATTAAAATTAAAATTAAAATTAAAATTAAAATTAAAATTAAAATTAAAATTAAAATTAAAATTAAAATTAAAATTAAAAATTAAAATTAAAATTAAAATTAAAATTAAAATTAAAATTAAAATTAAAATTAAAATTAAAATTAAAATTAAAATTAAAATTAAAATTAAAATTAAAATTAAAATTAAAATTAAAATTAAAATTAAAATTAAAATTAAAATTAAAATTAAAATTAAAATTAAAATTAAAATTAAAATTAAAATTAAAATTAAAATTAAAATTAAAATTAAAATTAAAATTAAAATTAAAATTAAAATTAAAATTAAAATTAAAATTAAAATTAAAATTAAAATTAAAATTAAAATTAAAATTAAAATTAAAATTAAAATTAAAATTAAAATTAAAATTAAAATTAAAATTAAAATTAAAATTAAAATTAAAATTAAAATTAAAATTAAAATTAAAATTAAAATTAAAATTAAAATTAAAATTAAAATTAAAATTAAAATTAAAATTAAAATTAAAATTAAAATTAAAATTAAAATTAAAATTAAAATTAAAATTAAAATTAAAATTAAAATTAAAATTAAAATTAAAATTAAAATTAAAATTAAAATTAAAATTAAAATTAAAATTAAAATTAAAATTAAAATTAAAATTAAAATTAAAATTAAAATTAAAATTAAAATTAAAATTAAAATTAAAATTAAAATTAAAATTAAAATTAAAATTAAAATTAAAATTAAAATTAAAATTAAAATTAAAATTAAAATTAAAATTAAAATTAAAATTAAAATTAAAATTAAAATTAAAATTAAAATTAAAATTAAAATTAAAATTAAAATTAAAATTAAAATTAAAATTAAAATTAAAATTAAAATTAAAATTAAAATTAAAATTAAAATTAAAATTAAAATTAAAATTAAAATTAAAATTAAAATTAAAATTAAAATTAAAATTAAAATTAAAATTAAAATTAAAATTAAAATTAAAATTAAAATTAAAATTAAAATTAAAATTAAAATTAAAATTAAAATTAAAATTAAAATTAAAATTAAAATTAAAATTAAAATTAAAATTAAAATTAAAATTAAAATTAAAATTAAAATTAAAATTAAAATTAAAATTAAAATTAAAATTAAAATTAAAATTAAAATTAAAATTAAAATTAAAATTAAAATTAAAATTAAAATTAAAATTAAAATTAAAATTAAAATTAAAATTAAAATTAAAATTAAAATTAAAATTAAAATTAAAATTAAAATTAAAATTAAAATTAAAATTAAAATTAAAATTAAAATTAAAATTAAAATTAAAATTAAAATTAAAATTAAAATTAAAATTAAAATTAAAATTAAAATTAAAATTAAAATTAAAATTAAAATTAAAATTAAAATTAAAATTAAAATTAAAATTAAAATTAAAATTAAAATTAAAATTAAAATTAAAATTAAAATTAAAATTAAAATTAAAATTAAAATTAAAATTAAAATTAAAATTAAAATTAAAATTAAAATTAAAATTAAAATTAAAATTAAAATTAAAATTAAAATTAAAATTAAAATTAAAATTAAAATTAAAATTAAAATTAAAATTAAAATTAAAATTAAAAAATTAAAATTAAAATTAAAATTAAAATTAAAATTAAAATTAAAATTAAAATTAAAATTAAAATTAAAATTAAAATTAAAATTAAAATTAAAATTAAAATTAAAATTAAAATTAAAATTAAAATTAAAATTAAAATTAAAATTAAAATTAAAATTAAAATTAAAATTAAAATTAAAATTAAAATTAAAATTAAAATTAAAATTAAAATTAAAATTAAAATTAAAATTAAAATTAAAATTAAAATTAAAATTAAAATTAAAATTAAAATTAAAATTAAAATTAAAATTAAAATTAAAATTAAAATTAAAATTAAAATTAAAATTAAAATTAAAATTAAAATTAAAATTAAAATTAAAATTAAAATTAAAATTAAAATTAAAATTAAAATTAAAATTAAAATTAAAATTAAAATTAAAATTAAAATTAAAATTAAAATTAAAATTAAAATTAAAATTAAAATTAAAATTAAAATTAAAATTAAAATTAAAATTAAAATTAAAATTAAAATTAAAATTAAAATTAAAATTAAAATTAAAATTAAAATTAAAATTAAAATTAAAATTAAAATTAAAATTAAAATTAAAATTAAAATTAAAATTAAAATTAAAATTAAAATTAAAATTAAAATTAAAATTAAAATTAAAATTAAAATTAAAATTAAAATTAAAATTAAAATTAAAATTAAAATTAAAATTAAAATTAAAATTAAAATTAAAATTAAAATTAAAATTAAAATTAAAATTAAAATTAAAATTAAAATTAAAATTAAAATTAAAATTAAAATTAAAATTAAAATTAAAATTAAAATTAAAATTAAAAATTAAAATTAAAATTAAAATTAAAATTAAAATTAAAATTAAAATTAAAATTAAAATTAAAATTAAAATTAAAATTAAAATTAAAATTAAAATTAAAATTAAAATTAAAATTAAAATTAAAATTAAAATTAAAATTAAAATTAAAATTAAAATTAAAATTAAAATTAAAATTAAAATTAAAATTAAAATTAAAATTAAAATTAAAATTAAAATTAAAATTAAAATTAAAATTAAAATTAAAATTAAAATTAAAATTAAAATTAAAATTAAAATTAAAATTAAAATTAAAATTAAAATTAAAATTAAAATTAAAATTAAAATTAAAATTAAAATTAAAATTAAAATTAAAATTAAAATTAAAATTAAAATTAAAATTAAAATTAAAATTAAAATTAAAATTAAAATTAAAATTAAAATTAAAATTAAAATTAAAATTAAAATTAAAATTAAAATTAAAATTAAAATTAAAAATTAAAATTAAAATTAAAATTAAAATTAAAATTAAAATTAAAATTAAAATTAAAATTAAAATTAAAATTAAAATTAAAATTAAAATTAAAATTAAAATTAAAATTAAAATTAAAATTAAAATTAAAATTAAAATTAAAATTAAAATTAAAATTAAAATTAAAATTAAAATTAAAATTAAAATTAAAATTAAAATTAAAATTAAAATTAAAATTAAAATTAAAATTAAAATTAAAATTAAAATTAAAATTAAAATTAAAATTAAAATTAAAATTAAAATTAAAATTAAAATTAAAATTAAAATTAAAATTAAAATTAAAATTAAAATTAAAATTAAAATTAAAATTAAAATTAAAATTAAAATTAAAATTAAAATTAAAATTAAAATTAAAATTAAAAATTAAAATTAAAATTAAAATTAAAATTAAAATTAAAATTAAAATTAAAATTAAAATTAAAATTAAAATTAAAATTAAAATTAAAATTAAAATTAAAATTAAAATTAAAATTAAAATTAAAATTAAAATTAAAATTAAAATTAAAATTAAAATTAAAATTAAAATTAAAATTAAAATTAAAATTAAAATTAAAATTAAAATTAAAATTAAAATTAAAAATTAAAATTAAAATTAAAATTAAAATTAAAATTAAAATTAAAATTAAAATTAAAATTAAAATTAAAATTAAAATTAAAATTAAAATTAAAATTAAAATTAAAATTAAAATTAAAATTAAAATTAAAATTAAAATTAAAATTAAAATTAAAATTAAAATTAAAATTAAAATTAAAATTAAAATTAAAATTAAAATTAAAATTAAAATTAAAATTAAAATTAAAATTAAAATTAAAATTAAAATTAAAATTAAAATTAAAATTAAAATTAAAATTAAAATTAAAATTAAAATTAAAATTAAAATTAAAATTAAAATTAAAATTAAAATTAAAAATTAAAATTAAAATTAAAATTAAAATTAAAATTAAAATTAAAATTAAAATTAAAATTAAAATTAAAATTAAAATTAAAATTAAAATTAAAATTAAAATTAAAATTAAAATTAAAATTAAAATTAAAATTAAAATTAAAATTAAAATTAAAATTAAAATTAAAATTAAAATTAAAATTAAAATTAAAATTAAAATTAAAATTAAAATTAAAATTAAAATTAAAATTAAAATTAAAATTAAAATTAAAATTAAAATTAAAATTAAAATTAAAATTAAAATTAAAATTAAAATTAAAATTAAAATTAAAATTAAAATTAAAATTAAAATTAAAATTAAAATTAAAATTAAAATTAAAATTAAAATTAAAATTAAAATTAAAATTAAAATTAAAATTAAAATTAAAATTAAAATTAAAATTAAAATTAAAATTAAAATTAAAATTAAAATTAAAATTAAAATTAAAATTAAAATTAAAATTAAAATTAAAATTAAAATTAAAATTAAAATTAAAATTAAAATTAAAATTAAAATTAAAATTAAAATTAAAATTAAAATTAAAATTAAAATTAAAATTAAAATTAAAATTAAAATTAAAATTAAAATTAAAATTAAAATTAAAATTAAAATTAAAATTAAAATTAAAATTAAAATTAAAATTAAAATTAAAATTAAAATTAAAATTAAAATTAAAATTAAAATTAAAATTAAAATTAAAATTAAAATTAAAATTAAAATTAAAATTAAAATTAAAATTAAAATTAAAATTAAAATTAAAATTAAAATTAAAATTAAAATTAAAATTAAAATTAAAATTAAAATTAAAATTAAAATTAAAATTAAAATTAAAATTAAAATTAAAATTAAAATTAAAATTAAAATTA
This sequence comes from Oncorhynchus tshawytscha, assembly GCF_018296145.1. NCBI lineage: Eukaryota > Metazoa > Chordata > Actinopteri > Salmoniformes > Salmonidae > Oncorhynchus > Oncorhynchus tshawytscha. The sequence continues at coordinate 50,114 of NW_024608569.1, forward strand.
AAATTAAAATTAAAATTAAAATTAAAATTAAAATTAAAATTAAAATTAAAATTAAAATTAAAATTAAAATTAAAATTAAAATTAAAATTAAAATTAAAATTAAAATTAAAATTAAAATTAAAATTAAAATTAAAATTAAAATTAAAATTAAAATTAAAATTAAAATTAAAATTAAAATTAAAATTAAAATTAAAATTAAAATTAAAATTAAAATTAAAATTAAAATTAAAATTAAAATTAAAATTAAAATTAAAATTAAAATTAAAATTAAAATTAAAATTAAAATTAAAATTAAAATTAAAATTAAAATTAAAATTAAAATTAAAATTAAAATTAAAATTAAAATTAAAATTAAAATTAAAATTAAAATTAAAATTAAAATTAAAATTAAAATTAAAATTAAAATTAAAATTAAAATTAAAATTAAAATTAAAATTAAAATTAAAATTAAAATTAAAATTAAAATTAAAATTAAAATTAAAATTAAAATTAAAATTAAAATTAAAATTAAAATTAAAATTAAAATTAAAATTAAAATTAAAATTAAAATTAAAATTAAAATTAAAATTAAAATTAAAATTAAAATTAAAATTAAAATTAAAATTAAAATTAAAATTAAAATTAAAATTAAAATTAAAATTAAAATTAAAATTAAAATTAAAATTAAAATTAAAATTAAAATTAAAATTAAAATTAAAATTAAAATTAAAATTAAAATTAAAATTAAAATTAAAATTAAAATTAAAATTAAAATTAAAATTAAAATTAAAATTAAAATTAAAATTAAAATTAAAATTAAAATTAAAATTAAAATTAAAATTAAAATTAAAATTAAAATTAAAATTAAAATTAAAATTAAAATTAAAATTAAAATTAAAATTAAAATTAAAATTAAAATTAAAATTAAAATTAAAATTAAAATTAAAATTAAAATTAAAATTAAAATTAAAATTAAAATTAAAATTAAAATTAAAATTAAAATTAAAATTAAAATTAAAATTAAAATTAAAATTAAAATTAAAATTAAAATTAAAATTAAAATTAAAATTAAAATTAAAATTAAAATTAAAATTAAAATTAAAATTAAAATTAAAATTAAAATTAAAATTAAAATTAAAATTAAAATTAAAATTAAAATTAAAATTAAAATTAAAATTAAAATTAAAATTAAAATTAAAATTAAAATTAAAATTAAAATTAAAATTAAAATTAAAATTAAAATTAAAATTAAAATTAAAATTAAAATTAAAATTAAAATTAAAATTAAAATTAAAATTAAAATTAAAATTAAAATTAAAATTAAAATTAAAATTAAAATTAAAATTAAAATTAAAATTAAAATTAAAATTAAAATTAAAATTAAAATTAAAATTAAAATTAAAATTAAAATTAAAATTAAAATTAAAATTAAAATTAAAATTAAAATTAAAATTAAAATTAAAATTAAAATTAAAATTAAAATTAAAATTAAAATTAAAATTAAAATTAAAATTAAAATTAAAATTAAAATTAAAATTAAAATTAAAATTAAAATTAAAATTAAAATTAAAATTAAAATTAAAATTAAAATTAAAATTAAAATTAAAATTAAAATTAAAATTAAAATTAAAATTAAAATTAAAATTAAAATTAAAATTAAAATTAAAATTAAAATTAAAATTAAAATTAAAATTAAAATTAAAATTAAAATTAAAATTAAAATTAAAATTAAAATTAAAATTAAAATTAAAATTAAAATTAAAATTAAAATTAAAATTAAAATTAAAATTAAAATTAAAATTAAAATTAAAATTAAAATTAAAATTAAAATTAAAATTAAAATTAAAATTAAAATTAAAATTAAAATTAAAATTAAAATTAAAATTAAAATTAAAATTAAAATTAAAATTAAAATTAAAATTAAAATTAAAATTAAAATTAAAATTAAAATTAAAATTAAAATTAAAATTAAAATTAAAATTAAAATTAAAATTAAAATTAAAATTAAAATTAAAATTAAAATTAAAATTAAAATTAAAATTAAAATTAAAATTAAAATTAAAATTAAAATTAAAATTAAAATTAAAATTAAAATTAAAATTAAAATTAAAATTAAAATTAAAATTAAAATTAAAATTAAAATTAAAATTAAAATTAAAATTAAAATTAAAATTAAAATTAAAATTAAAATTAAAATTAAAATTAAAATTAAAATTAAAATTAAAATTAAAATTAAAATTAAAATTAAAATTAAAATTAAAATTAAAATTAAAATTAAAATTAAAATTAAAATTAAAATTAAAATTAAAATTAAAATTAAAATTAAAATTAAAATTAAAATTAAAATTAAAATTAAAATTAAAATTAAAATTAAAATTAAAATTAAAATTAAAATTAAAATTAAAATTAAAATTAAAATTAAAATTAAAATTAAAATTAAAATTAAAATTAAAATTAAAATTAAAATTAAAATTAAAATTAAAATTAAAATTAAAATTAAAATTAAAATTAAAATTAAAATTAAAATTAAAATTAAAATTAAAATTAAAATTAAAATTAAAATTAAAATTAAAATTAAAATTAAAATTAAAATTAAAATTAAAATTAAAATTAAAATTAAAATTAAAATTAAAATTAAAATTAAAATTAAAATTAAAATTAAAATTAAAATTAAAATTAAAATTAAAATTAAAATTAAAATTAAAATTAAAATTAAAATTAAAATTAAAATTAAAATTAAAATTAAAATTAAAATTAAAATTAAAATTAAAATTAAAATTAAAATTAAAATTAAAATTAAAATTAAAATTAAAATTAAAATTAAAATTAAAATTAAAATTAAAATTAAAATTAAAATTAAAATTAAAATTAAAATTAAAATTAAAATTAAAATTAAAATTAAAATTAAAATTAAAATTAAAATTAAAATTAAAATTAAAATTAAAATTAAAATTAAAATTAAAATTAAAATTAAAATTAAAATTAAAATTAAAATTAAAATTAAAATTAAAATTAAAATTAAAATTAAAATTAAAATTAAAATTAAAATTAAAATTAAAATTAAAATTAAAATTAAAATTAAAATTAAAATTAAAATTAAAATTAAAATTAAAATTAAAATTAAAATTAAAATTAAAATTAAAATTAAAATTAAAATTAAAATTAAAATTAAAATTAAAATTAAAATTAAAATTAAAATTAAAATTAAAATTAAAATTAAAATTAAAATTAAAATTAAAATTAAAATTAAAATTAAAATTAAAATTAAAATTAAAATTAAAATTAAAATTAAAATTAAAATTAAAATTAAAATTAAAATTAAAATTAAAATTAAAATTAAAATTAAAATTAAAATTAAAATTAAAATTAAAATTAAAATTAAAATTAAAATTAAAATTAAAATTAAAATTAAAATTAAAATTAAAATTAAAAATTAAAATTAAAATTAAAATTAAAATTAAAATTAAAATTAAAATTAAAATTAAAATTAAAATTAAAATTAAAATTAAAATTAAAATTAAAATTAAAATTAAAATTAAAATTAAAATTAAAATTAAAATTAAAATTAAAATTAAAATTAAAATTAAAATTAAAATTAAAATTAAAATTAAAATTAAAATTAAAATTAAAATTAAAATTAAAATTAAAATTAAAATTAAAATTAAAATTAAAATTAAAATTAAAATTAAAATTAAAATTAAAATTAAAATTAAAATTAAAATTAAAATTAAAATTAAAATTAAAATTAAAATTAAAATTAAAATTAAAATTAAAATTAAAATTAAAATTAAAATTAAAATTAAAATTAAAATTAAAATTAAAATTAAAATTAAAATTAAAATTAAAATTAAAATTAAAATTAAAATTAAAATTAAAATTAAAATTAAAATTAAAATTAAAATTAAAATTAAAATTAAAATTAAAATTAAAATTAAAATTAAAATTAAAATTAAAATTAAAATTAAAATTAAAATTAAAATTAAAATTAAAATTAAAATTAAAATTAAAATTAAAATTAAAATTAAAATTAAAATTAAAATTAAAATTAAAATTAAAATTAAAATTAAAATTAAAATTAAAATTAAAATTAAAATTAAAATTAAAATTAAAATTAAAATTAAAATTAAAATTAAAATTAAAATTAAAATTAAAATTAAAATTAAAATTAAAATTAAAATTAAAATTAAAATTAAAATTAAAATTAAAATTAAAATTAAAATTAAAATTAAAATTAAAATTAAAATTAAAATTAAAATTAAAATTAAAATTAAAATTAAAATTAAAATTAAAATTAAAATTAAAATTAAAATTAAAATTAAAATTAAAATTAAAATTAAAATTAAAATTAAAATTAAAATTAAAATTAAAATTAAAATTAAAATTAAAATTAAAATTAAAATTAAAATTAAAATTAAAATTAAAATTAAAATTAAAATTAAAATTAAAATTAAAATTAAAATTAAAATTAAAATTAAAATTAAAATTAAAATTAAAATTAAAATTAAAATTAAAATTAAAATTAAAATTAAAATTAAAATTAAAATTAAAATTAAAATTAAAATTAAAATTAAAATTAAAATTAAAATTAAAATTAAAATTAAAATTAAAATTAAAATTAAAATTAAAATTAAAATTAAAATTAAAATTAAAATTAAAATTAAAATTAAAATTAAAATTAAAATTAAAATTAAAATTAAAATTAAAATTAAAATTAAAATTAAAATTAAAATTAAAATTAAAATTAAAATTAAAATTAAAATTAAAATTAAAATTAAAATTAAAATTAAAATTAAAATTAAAATTAAAATTAAAATTAAAATTAAAATTAAAATTAAAATTAAAATTAAAATTAAAATTAAAATTAAAATTAAAATTAAAATTAAAATTAAAATTAAAATTAAAATTAAAATTAAAATTAAAATTAAAATTAAAATTAAAATTAAAATTAAAATTAAAATTAAAATTAAAATTAAAATTAAAATTAAAATTAAAATTAAAATTAAAATTAAAATTAAAATTAAAATTAAAATTAAAATTAAAATTAAAATTAAAATTAAAATTAAAATTAAAATTAAAATTAAAATTAAAATTAAAATTAAAATTAAAATTAAAATTAAAATTAAAATTAAAATTAAAATTAAAATTAAAATTAAAATTAAAATTAAAATTAAAATTAAAATTAAAATTAAAATTAAAATTAAAATTAAAATTAAAATTAAAATTAAAATTAAAATTAAAATTAAAATTAAAATTAAAATTAAAATTAAAATTAAAATTAAAATTAAAATTAAAATTAAAATTAAAATTAAAATTAAAATTAAAATTAAAATTAAAATTAAAATTAAAATTAAAATTAAAATTAAAATTAAAATTAAAATTAAAATTAAAATTAAAATTAAAATTAAAATTAAAATTAAAATTAAAATTAAAATTAAAATTAAAATTAAAATTAAAATTAAAATTAAAATTAAAATTAAAATTAAAATTAAAATTAAAATTAAAATTAAAATTAAAATTAAAATTAAAATTAAAATTAAAATTAAAATTAAAATTAAAATTAAAATTAAAATTAAAATTAAAATTAAAATTAAAATTAAAATTAAAATTAAAATTAAAATTAAAATTAAAATTAAAATTAAAATTAAAATTAAAATTAAAATTAAAATTAAAATTAAAATTAAAATTAAAATTAAAATTAAAATTAAAATTAAAATTAAAATTAAAATTAAAATTAAAATTAAAATTAAAATTAAAATTAAAATTAAAATTAAAATTAAAATTAAAATTAAAATTAAAATTAAAATTAAAATTAAAATTAAAATTAAAATTAAAATTAAAATTAAAATTAAAATTAAAATTAAAATTAAAATTAAAATTAAAATTAAAATTAAAATTAAAATTAAAATTAAAATTAAAATTAAAATTAAAATTAAAATTAAAATTAAAATTAAAATTAAAATTAAAATTAAAATTAAAATTAAAATTAAAATTAAAATTAAAATTAAAATTAAAATTAAAATTAAAATTAAAATTAAAATTAAAATTAAAATTAAAATTAAAATTAAAATTAAAATTAAAATTAAAATTAAAATTAAAATTAAAATTAAAATTAAAATTAAAATTAAAATTAAAATTAAAATTAAAATTAAAATTAAAATTAAAATTAAAATTAAAATTAAAATTAAAATTAAAATTAAAATTAAAATTAAAATTAAAATTAAAATTAAAATTAAAATTAAAATTAAAATTAAAATTAAAATTAAAATTAAAATTAAAATTAAAATTAAAATTAAAATTAAAATTAAAATTAAAATTAAAATTAAAATTAAAATTAAAATTAAAATTAAAATTAAAATTAAAATTAAAATTAAAATTAAAATTAAAATTAAAATTAAAATTAAAATTAAAATTAAAATTAAAATTAAAATTAAAATTAAAATTAAAATTAAAATTAAAATTAAAATTAAAATTAAAATTAAAATTAAAATTAAAATTAAAATTAAAATTAAAATTAAAATTAAAATTAAAATTAAAATTAAAATTAAAATTAAAATTAAAATTAAAATTAAAATTAAAATTAAAATTAAAATTAAAATTAAAATTAAAATTAAAATTAAAATTAAAATTAAAATTAAAATTAAAATTAAAATTAAAATTAAAATTAAAATTAAAATTAAAATTAAAATTAAAATTAAAATTAAAATTAAAATTAAAATTAAAATTAAAATTAAAATTAAAATTAAAATTAAAATTAAAATTAAAATTAAAATTAAAATTAAAATTAAAATTAAAATTAAAATTAAAATTAAAATTAAAATTAAAATTAAAATTAAAATTAAAATTAAAATTAAAATTAAAATTAAAATTAAAATTAAAATTAAAATTAAAATTAAAATTAAAATTAAAATTAAAATTAAAATTAAAATTAAAATTAAAATTAAAATTAAAATTAAAATTAAAATTAAAATTAAAATTAAAATTAAAATTAAAATTAAAATTAAAATTAAAATTAAAATTAAAATTAAAATTAAAATTAAAATTAAAATTAAAATTAAAATTAAAATTAAAATTAAAATTAAAATTAAAATTAAAATTAAAATTAAAATTAAAATTAAAATTAAAATTAAAATTAAAATTAAAATTAAAATTAAAATTAAAATTAAAATTAAAATTAAAATTAAAATTAAAATTAAAATTAAAATTAAAATTAAAATTAAAATTAAAATTAAAATTAAAATTAAAATTAAAATTAAAATTAAAATTAAAATTAAAATTAAAATTAAAATTAAAATTAAAATTAAAATTAAAATTAAAATTAAAATTAAAATTAAAATTAAAATTAAAATTAAAATTAAAATTAAAATTAAAATTAAAATTAAAATTAAAATTAAAATTAAAATTAAAATTAAAATTAAAATTAAAATTAAAATTAAAATTAAAATTAAAATTAAAATTAAAATTAAAATTAAAATTAAAATTAAAATTAAAATTAAAATTAAAATTAAAATTAAAATTAAAATTAAAATTAAAATTAAAATTAAAATTAAAATTAAAATTAAAATTAAAATTAAAATTAAAATTAAAATTAAAATTAAAATTAAAATTAAAATTAAAATTAAAATTAAAATTAAAATTAAAATTAAAATTAAAATTAAAATTAAAATTAAAATTAAAATTAAAATTAAAATTAAAATTAAAATTAAAATTAAAATTAAAATTAAAATTAAAATTAAAATTAAAATTAAAATTAAAATTAAAATTAAAATTAAAATTAAAATTAAAATTAAAATTAAAATTAAAATTAAAATTAAAATTAAAATTAAAATTAAAATTAAAATTAAAATTAAAATTAAAATTAAAATTAAAATTAAAATTAAAATTAAAATTAAAATTAAAATTAAAATTAAAATTAAAATTAAAATTAAAATTAAAATTAAAATTAAAATTAAAATTAAAATTAAAATTAAAATTAAAATTAAAATTAAAATTAAAATTAAAATTAAAATTAAAATTAAAATTAAAATTAAAATTAAAATTAAAATTAAAATTAAAATTAAAATTAAAATTAAAATTAAAATTAAAATTAAAATTAAAATTAAAATTAAAATTAAAATTAAAATTAAAATTAAAATTAAAATTAAAATTAAAATTAAAATTAAAATTAAAATTAAAATTAAAATTAAAATTAAAATTAAAATTAAAATTAAAATTAAAATTAAAATTAAAATTAAAATTAAAATTAAAATTAAAATTAAAATTAAAATTAAAATTAAAATTAAAATTAAAATTAAAATTAAAATTAAAATTAAAATTAAAATTAAAATTAAAATTAAAATTAAAAATTAAAATTAAAATTAAAATTAAAATTAAAATTAAAATTAAAATTAAAATTAAAATTAAAATTAAAATTAAAATTAAAATTAAAATTAAAATTAAAATTAAAATTAAAATTAAAATTAAAATTAAAATTAAAATTAAAATTAAAATTAAAATTAAAATTAAAATTAAAATTAAAATTAAAATTAAAATTAAAATTAAAATTAAAATTAAAATTAAAATTAAAATTAAAATTAAAATTAAAATTAAAATTAAAATTAAAATTAAAATTAAAATTAAAATTAAAATTAAAATTAAAATTAAAATTAAAATTAAAATTAAAATTAAAATTAAAATTAAAATTAAAATTAAAATTAAAATTAAAATTAAAATTAAAATTAAAATTAAAATTAAAATTAAAATTAAAATTAAAATTAAAATTAAAATTAAAATTAAAATTAAAATTAAAATTAAAATTAAAATTAAAATTAAAATTAAAATTAAAATTAAAATTAAAATTAAAATTAAAATTAAAATTAAAATTAAAATTAAAATTAAAATTAAAATTAAAATTAAAATTAAAATTAAAATTAAAATTAAAATTAAAATTAAAATTAAAATTAAAATTAAAATTAAAATTAAAATTAAAATTAAAATTAAAATTAAAATTAAAATTAAAATTAAAATTAAAATTAAAATTAAAATTAAAATTAAAATTAAAATTAAAATTAAAATTAAAATTAAAATTAAAATTAAAATTAAAATTAAAATTAAAATTAAAATTAAAATTAAAATTAAAATTAAAATTAAAATTAAAATTAAAATTAAAATTAAAATTAAAATTAAAATTAAAATTAAAATTAAAATTAAAATTAAAATTAAAATTAAAATTAAAATTAAAATTAAAATTAAAATTAAAATTAAAATTAAAATTAAAATTAAAATTAAAATTAAAATTAAAAATTAAAATTAAAATTAAAATTAAAATTAAAATTAAAATTAAAATTAAAATTAAAATTAAAATTAAAATTAAAATTAAAATTAAAATTAAAATTAAAATTAAAATTAAAATTAAAATTAAAATTAAAATTAAAATTAAAATTAAAATTAAAATTAAAATTAAAATTAAAATTAAAATTAAAATTAAAATTAAAATTAAAATTAAAATTAAAATTAAAATTAAAATTAAAATTAAAATTAAAATTAAAATTAAAATTAAAATTAAAATTAAAATTAAAATTAAAATTAAAATTAAAATTAAAATTAAAATTAAAATTAAAATTAAAATTAAAAAATTAAAATTAAAATTAAAATTAAAATTAAAATTAAAATTAAAATTAAAATTAAAATTAAAATTAAAATTAAAATTAAAATTAAAATTAAAATTAAAATTAAAATTAAAATTAAAATTAAAATTAAAATTAAAATTAAAATTAAAATTAAAATTAAAATTAAAATTAAAATTAAAATTAAAATTAAAATTAAAATTAAAATTAAAATTAAAATTAAAATTAAAATTAAAATTAAAATTAAAATTAAAATTAAAATTAAAATTAAAATTAAAATTAAAATTAAAATTAAAATTAAAATTAAAATTAAAATTAAAATTAAAATTAAAATTAAAATTAAAATTAAAATTAAAATTAAAATTAAAATTAAAATTAAAATTAAAATTAAAATTAAAATTAAAATTAAAATTAAAATTAAAATTAAAATTAAAATTAAAATTAAAATTAAAATTAAAATTAAAATTAAAATTAAAATTAAAATTAAAATTAAAATTAAAATTAAAATTAAAATTAAAATTAAAATTAAAATTAAAATTAAAATTAAAATTAAAATTAAAATTAAAATTAAAATTAAAATTAAAATTAAAATTAAAATTAAAATTAAAATTAAAATTAAAATTAAAATTAAAATTAAAATTAAAATTAAAATTAAAATTAAAATTAAAATTAAAATTAAAATTAAAATTAAAATTAAAATTAAAATTAAAATTAAAATTAAAATTAAAATTAAAATTAAAATTAAAATTAAAATTAAAATTAAAATTAAAATTAAAATTAAAATTAAAATTAAAATTAAAATTAAAATTAAAATTAAAATTAAAATTAAAATTAAAATTAAAATTAAAATTAAAATTAAAATTAAAATTAAAATTAAAATTAAAATTAAAATTAAAATTAAAATTAAAATTAAAATTAAAATTAAAATTAAAATTAAAATTAAAATTAAAATTAAAATTAAAATTAAAATTAAAATTAAAATTAAAATTAAAATTAAAATTAAAATTAAAATTAAAATTAAAATTAAAATTAAAATTAAAATTAAAATTAAAATTAAAATTAAAATTAAAATTAAAATTAAAATTAAAATTAAAAATTAAAATTAAAATTAAAATTAAAATTAAAATTAAAATTAAAATTAAAATTAAAATTAAAATTAAAATTAAAATTAAAATTAAAATTAAAATTAAAATTAAAATTAAAATTAAAATTAAAATTAAAATTAAAATTAAAATTAAAATTAAAATTAAAATTAAAATTAAAATTAAAATTAAAATTAAAATTAAAATTAAAATTAAAATTAAAATTAAAATTAAAATTAAAATTAAAATTAAAATTAAAATTAAAATTAAAATTAAAATTAAAATTAAAATTAAAATTAAAATTAAAATTAAAATTAAAATTAAAATTAAAATTAAAATTAAAATTAAAATTAAAATTAAAATTAAAATTAAAATTAAAATTAAAATTAAAATTAAAATTAAAATTAAAATTAAAATTAAAATTAAAATTAAAATTAAAATTAAAATTAAAATTAAAATTAAAATTAAAATTAAAATTAAAATTAAAATTAAAATTAAAATTAAAATTAAAATTAAAATTAAAATTAAAATTAAAATTAAAATTAAAATTAAAATTAAAATTAAAATTAAAATTAAAATTAAAATTAAAATTAAAATTAAAATTAAAATTAAAATTAAAATTAAAATTAAAATTAAAATTAAAATTAAAATTAAAATTAAAATTAAAATTAAAATTAAAATTAAAATTAAAATTAAAATTAAAATTAAAATTAAAATTAAAATTAAAATTAAAATTAAAATTAAAATTAAAATTAAAATTAAAATTAAAATTAAAATTAAAATTAAAATTAAAATTAAAATTAAAATTAAAATTAAAATTAAAATTAAAATTAAAATTAAAATTAAAATTAAAATTAAAATTAAAATTAAAATTAAAATTAAAATTAAAATTAAAATTAAAATTAAAATTAAAATTAAAATTAAAATTAAAATTAAAATTAAAATTAAAATTAAAATTAAAATTAAAATTAAAATTAAAATTAAAATTAAAATTAAAATTAAAATTAAAATTAAAATTAAAATTAAAATTAAAATTAAAATTAAAATTAAAATTAAAATTAAAATTAAAATTAAAATTAAAATTAAAATTAAAATTAAAATTAAAATTAAAATTAAAATTAAAATTAAAATTAAAATTAAAATTAAAATTAAAATTAAAATTAAAATTAAAATTAAAATTAAAATTAAAATTAAAATTAAAATTAAAATTAAAATTAAAATTAAAATTAAAATTAAAATTAAAATTAAAATTAAAATTAAAATTAAAATTAAAATTAAAATTAAAATTAAAATTAAAATTAAAATTAAAATTAAAATTAAAATTAAAATTAAAATTAAAATTAAAATTAAAATTAAAATTAAAATTAAAATTAAAATTAAAATTAAAATTAAAATTAAAATTAAAATTAAAATTAAAATTAAAATTAAAATTAAAATTAAAATTAAAATTAAAATTAAAATTAAAATTAAAATTAAAATTAAAATTAAAATTAAAATTAAAATTAAAATTAAAATTAAAATTAAAATTAAAATTAAAATTAAAATTAAAATTAAAATTAAAATTAAAATTAAAATTAAAATTAAAATTAAAATTAAAATTAAAATTAAAATTAAAATTAAAATTAAAATTAAAATTAAAATTAAAATTAAAATTAAAATTAAAATTAAAATTAAAATTAAAATTAAAATTAAAATTAAAATTAAAATTAAAATTAAAATTAAAA
>NW_024608570.1:0-22500 GCF_018296145.1 Oncorhynchus tshawytscha
TGACTTCCTGTAGAGAGATGACTGATTCTCTGTGGATACGTGTCTGCTAACTGAATGGCCATATCATTATGTCTGCTAACTGAATGACCATATCATTATGTCTGCTAACTGAATGACCATATCATTATGTCTGCTAACTGAATGACCATATCATTATGTCTACTAACTGAATGGCCATATCATTATGTCTGCTAACTGAATGACCATATCATTATGTCTGCTAACTGAATGGCCATATCATTATGTCTGCTAACTGAATGGCCATATCATTATGTCTACTAACTGAATGACCATATCATTATGTCTACTAACTGAATGACCATATCATTATGTCTGCTAACTGAATGGCCATATCATTATGTCTGCTAACTGAATGACCATATCATTATGTCTACTAACTGAATGACCATATCATTATGTCTACTAACTGAATGACCATATCATTATGTCTACTAACTGAATGCCATATCTACGAACTGAATGACCATATCATTATGTCTACTAACTGAATGACCATATCATTATGTCTGTCTACTAACTGAATGGCCATATAACTGAATGGCCATATCATTATGTCTACTAACTGGATGGCCATATCATTATGTCTGCTAACTGAATGGCCATATCATTATGTCTGCTAACTGAATGGCCATATCATTATGTCTGCTAACTGAATGACCATATCATTATGTCTACTGACTGAATGACCATATCATTATGTCTGCTAACTGAATGACCATATCATTATGATGTCTACTAACTGAATGACCATATCATTATGTCTACTAACTGAATGACCATATCATTATGTCTACTAACTGAATGACCATATCATTATGTCTACTAACTGAATGACCATATCATTATGTCTACTAACTGAATGACCATATCATTATGTCTACTAACTGAATGACCATATCATTATGTCTACTAACTGAATGACCATATCATTATGTCTACTAACTGAATGACCATATCATTATGTCTACTAACTGAATGGCCATATCATTATGATGTCTACTAACTGAATGACCATATCATTATGTCTACTAACTGAATGACCATATCATTATGTCTGCTAACTGAATGACCATATCATTATGTCTACTAACTGAATGACCATATCATTATGTCTACTAACTGAATGACCATATCATTATGTCTACTAACTGAATGACCATATCATTATGTCTACTAACTGAATGACCATATCATTATGATGTCTACTAACTGAATGACCATATCATTATGTCTACTAACTGAATGACCATATCATTATGTCTACTAACTGAATGACCATATCATTATGTCTACTAACTGAATGACCATATCATTATGTCTACTAACTGAATGACCATATCATTATGTCTACTAACTGAATGGCCATATCATTATGATGTCTACTAACTGAATGACCATATCATTATGTCTACTAACTGAATGACCATATCATTATGATGTCTACTAACTGAATGACCATATCATTATGAATGTCTACTAACTGAATGACCATATCATTATGTCTACTAACTGAATGACCATATCATTATGTCTATAACTGAATGACCATATCATTATGATGTCTACTAACTGAATGATCATATCATTATGATGTCTCCTGACTGAATGACCATATCATTATGTCTACTAACTGAATGGCCATATCATTATGATGTCTACTGACTGAATGACCATATCATTATGTCTACTAACTGAATGACCATATCATTATGTCTGCTAACTGAATGGCCATATCATTATGATGTCTACTAACTGAATGATCATATCATTATGATGTCTATTAACTGAATGATCATATCATTATGATGTCTGCTAACTGAATGACCATATCATTATGTCTACTAACTGAATGGCCATATCATTATGATGTCTACTAACTGAATGGCCATATCATTGTGATGTCTACTAACTGAATGGCCATATCATTGTGTTGTCTACTAACTGAATGACCATATCATTATGATGTCTACTAACTGAATGACCATATCATTATGTCTACTAACTGAATGACCATATCATTATGTCTACTAACTGAATGACCATATCATTATGATGTCTACTAACTGAATGACCATATCATTATTATGTCTACTAACTGAATGACCATATCATTATGTCTACTAACTGAATGACCATATCATTATGTCTACTAACTGAATGACCATATCATTATGTCTACTAACTGAATGACCATATCATTATGTCTACTAACTGAATGACCATATCATTATGTCTAACTGACCAACTGAACTGAATGGCCCATATCACTAACTGAATGACCATATCATGTCTACTAACTGAATGACCATATCATTATGTCTACTAACTGAATGACCATATCATATCATTATGTCTACTAACTGAATGACCATATCATTATGTCTACTAACTGAATGGCCATATCATTTATGTCTACTAACTGAATGGCCATATCATTTATGTCTACTAACTGAATGGCCATATCATTATATGTCTACTAACTGAATGGCCATATCATTATGTCTACTAACTGAATGACCATATCATTATGTCTACTAACTGAATGACCATATCATTATGTCTACTAACTGAATGACCATATCATTATGTCTACTAACTGAATGACCATATCATTATGTCTACTAACTGAATGGCCATATCATTATGTCTACTAACTGAATGACCATATCATATTATGTCTACTAACTGAATGACCATATCATTATGATGTCTACTAACTGAATGACCATATCATTATGTCTACTAACTGAATGACCATATCATTATGTCTACTAACTGAATGACCATATCATTATGTCTACTAACTGAATGACCTATAACTGAATCATTATGTCTACTAACTGAATGACCATATCATTATGTCTACTAACTGAATGGCCATATCATTATATGTCTAACTGAACTGAATGGCCATATCATATCATTATGTCTACTAACTGAATGACCATATCATTATGTCTACTAACTGAATGACCATATCATTATGTCATTATGTGTCTACTAACTGAATGACCATATCATTATGTCTACTAACTGAATGACCATATCATTATAACTGAATGACCATATGAATGAACCATATCATTATGATGTCTACTAACTGAATGACCATATCATTATGTCTACTAACTGAATGACCATATCATTATGTCTACTAACTGAATGGCCATATCATTATGTCTACTGACTGAATGACCATATCATTATGTCTACTAACTGAATGACCATATCATTATGTCTGCTAACTGAATGACCATATCATTATGTCTGCTAACTGAATGACCATATCATTATGTCTGCTAACTGAATGACCATATCATTATGTCTGCTAACTGAATGACCATATCATTATGATGTCTACTAACTGAATGACCATATCATTATGATGTCTGCTAACTGAATGACCATATCATTATGTCTACTAACTGAATGGCCATATCATTATGTCTACTAACTGAATGACCATATCATTATGTCTACTAACTGAATGACCATATCATTATGTCTACTAACTGAATGACCATATCATTATGTCTACTAACTGAATGACCATATCATTATGTCTACTAACTGAATGACCATATCATTATGTCTACTAACTGAATGACCATATCATTATGTCTACTAACTGAATGACCATATCATTATGTCTACTAACTGAATGACCATATCATTATGATGTCTACTAACTGAATGACCATATCATTATGTCTACTAACTGAATGACCATATCATCATTGAATGACCATATCATTATGTCTACTAACTGAATGACCATATCATTATGATGTCTACTAACTGAATGGCCATATCATTATATGTCTACTAACTGAATGGCCATATCATTATGATGTCTACTAACTGAATGACCATATCATGACCATATCATTATGTCTACTAACTGAATGGCCATATCATATCACTAACTGAATGCCATATCATTATGTCTACTAACTGAATGACCATATCATTATATGTCTACTAACTGAATGACCATATCATTATCACTAACTGAATGACCATATCATTATGTCTACTAACTGAATGGCCATATCATTATGATGTCTACTAACTGAATGGCCATATCATTTATGTCTACTAACTGAATGGCCATATCATTTATGTCTACTAACTGAATGACCATATCATTATGTCTACTAACTGAATGACCATATCATTATGTCTACTAACTGAATGGCCATATCATTATGTCTACTAACTGAATGGCCATATCATTATATGTCTACTAACTGAATGGCCATATCATTTATGTCTACTAACTGAATGACCATATCATTTATGTCTACTAACTGAATGACCATATCATTATGATGTCTACTAACTGAATGACCATATCATTATGTCTACTAACTGAATGACCATATCATTATGTCTACTAACTGAATGACCATATCCATATCATTGAATGTCTACTAACTGAATGGCCATATCATTATGTCTACTAACTGAATGACCATATCATTATGTCTACTAACTGAATGGCCATATCATTATGTCTACTAACTGAATGACCATACCATATCATATCATATGTCTACTAACTGAATGACCATATCATTATGTCTACTAACTGAATGACCATATCATTGAATATGTCTACTAACTGAATGACCATATCATTATGTCTACTAACTATGAATGTCTGAATACCATATCATTTATGTCTACTAACTGAATGGCCATATCATTATGATGTCTACTAACTGAATGACCATATCATTATGTCTACTAACTGAATGACCATATCATTATGTCTACTAACTGAATGACCATATCATTATGTCTACTAACTGAATGGCCATATCATTATGTCTACTAACTGAATGGCCATATCATTATGTCTACTAACTGAATGACCATATCATTATGTCTACTAACTGAATGGCCATATCATTATGTCTACTAACTGAATGGCCATATCATTATGTCTACTAACTGAATGGCCATATCATTATGTCTACTAACTGAATGGCCATTACATTGAGTTGTCTACTAACTGAATGGCCATATCATTGTGTTGTCTACTAACTGAATGGCCATATCATTATGTCTACTAACTGAATCTACTAACTGAATGACCATATCATTGAATGACCATTGTCTACTAACTGAATGACCATATCATTGTGTTGTCTACTAACTGAATGGCCATATCATTGTGTTGTCTACTAACTGAATGACCATATCATTGTGTTGTCTACTAACTGAATGACCATATCATTGTGTTGTCTACTAACTGAATGGCCATATCATTGTCTACTAACTGAATGGCCATATCATTGTGTTGTCTACTAACTGAATGACCATATCATTGTGTTGTCTACTAACTGAATGACCATATCATTGTGTTGTCTAACTAAATGAATGGCCATATCATTGTGTTGTCTACTAACTGAATGACCATATCATTGTGTTGTCTACTAACTGAATGACCATATCATTGTGTTGTCTACTAACTGAATGCCATATCATTATGTCTACTAACTGAATGGCCATATCTACTAACTGAATGACCATATCATTTATGTCTACTAACTGAATGACCATATCATTATGTCTACTAATGACCATATCATTATGTCTACTAACTGAATGACCATATCATTTATGTCTACTAACTGAATGACCATATCATATATGTCTACTAACTGAATGACCATATCATTATGTCTACTAACTGAATGGCCATATCATTATGATGTCTACTAACTGAATGACCATATCATTATGTCTACTAACTGAATGACCATATCATTATGTCTACTAACTGAATGACCATATCATTATGTCTACTAACTGAATGACCATATCATTATGTCTACTAACTGAATGACCATATCATTAACTAACTGAATGACCATATCATTATGTCTACTAACTGAATGGCCATATCATTATGTCTACTAACTGAATGACCATATCATTATGATGTCTACTAACTGAATGACCATATCATTATGTCTACTAACTGAATGACCATATCATTATGATGTCTACTAACTGAATGACCATATCATTATGCCATATGTCTACTAACTGAATGGCCATATCACTAACTATGCCATATCTACTCTACTAACTGAATGGCCATATCATTGATGTCTACTAACTGAATGACCATATCATTTATGTCTACTAACTGAATGACCATATCATTATGTCTACTAACTGAATGAATTATGTCCATATCATTATGTCTACTAACTGAATGACCATATCATTATGTCTACTAACTGAATGATGTCTACTAACTGAATGACCATATCATTATGTCTACTAACTGAATGACCATATCATTATGTCTACTAACTGAATGGCCATATCATTATGATGTCTACTAACTGAATGGCCATATCATTATGATGTCTACTAACTGAATGGCCATATCATTATATGTCTACTAACTGAATGGCCATATCATTATGATGTCTACTAACTGAATGACCATATCATTATGTCTACTAACTGAATGACCATATCATTATATGTCTACTAACTGAATGACCATATCATTATGATGTCTACTAACTGAATGACCATATCATTATGTCTACTAACTGAATGACCATATCATTTATTGTCTACTAACTGAATGCCATATCATATGTCTACTAACTGAATGTCTACTAACTGAATGGCCATATCATTATGATGTCTACTAACTGAATGGCCATATCATTATGATGTCTACTAACTGAATGACCATATCATTTATGTCTACTAACTGAATGACCATATCATTGAATGATGTCTACTAACTGAATGACCATATCATTATGTCTACTAACTGAATGATCATATCATTATGTCTACTAACTGAATGGCCATATCATTATGTCTACTAACTGAATGGCCATATCATTATGTCTACTAACTGAATGACCATATCATTATGTCTATAACTGAATGACCATATCATGATGTCTACTAACTATGACCATATCTATGTCTAACTGAATGGCCATATCATTATGTCTACTCTATAACTGAATCATATCATTATGTCTACTAACTGAATGGCCATATCATTATGTCTACTAACTGAATGGCCATATCATTATGTCTACTAACTGAATGGCCATATCATTATATCTACTAACTGAATGGCCATATCATTATGTCTACTAACTGAATGACCATATCATTGTGTTGTCTACTAACTGAATGGCCATATCATTGTGTTGTCTACTAACTGAATGGCCATATCATTGTGTTGTCTACTAACTGAATGGCCATATCATTGTGTTGTCTACTAACTGAATGACCATATCATTGTGTTGTCTACTAACTGAATGACCATATCATTGTGTTGTCTACTAACTGAATGGCCATATCATTGTGTTGTCTACTAACTGAATGACCATATCATTGTGTTGTCTACTAACTGAATGACCATATCATTGTGTTGTCTACTAACTGAATGACCATATCATTGTGTTGTCTACTAACTGAAACTGAATGGCCATATCATTGTGTTGTCTACTAACTGAATGACCATATCATTGTGTTGTCTACTAACTGAATGACCATATCATTTGTCTACTAACTGAATGTCTACTAACTGAATGGCCATATCATTGTGTTGTCTACTAACTGAATGGCCATATCATTGTGTTGTCTACTAACTGAATGACCATATCATTGTGTTGTCTACTAACTGAATGACCATATCATTGTGTTGTCTACTAACTGAATGACCATATCATTGTGTTGTCTACTAACTGAATGACCATATCATTGTGTTGTCTACTAACTGAATGACCATATCATAACTGAATGACCATATCATTTGTTGTCTACTAACTGAATGGCCATATCATTGTGAATGTCTACTAACTGAATGGCCATATCATTGTGTCTACTAACTGTCTACTAACTGAATGACCATATCATTGTGTTGTCTACTAACTGAATGACCATATCATTGTGTTGTCTACTAACTGAATGACCATATCATTGTGTTGTCTACTAACTGAATGACCATATCATTGTGTTGTCTACTAACTGAATGACCATATCATTGTGTTGTCTACTAACTGAATGGCCATATCATTGTGTTGTCTACTAACTGAATGGCCATATCATTGTGTTGTCTACTAACTGAATGACCATATCATTGTGTTGTCTACTAACTGAATGACCATATCATTGTGTTGTCTACTAACTGAATGGCCATATCATTGTGTTGTCTACTAACTGAATGGCCATATCATTGTGTTTACTTGCGGTCTGTTGTCCTCAGGGAGGGTTCTGGAAATACGTCACTTTCTGGGCTGCTTCTGATTTCACTTCACTATTTTAATACATTGGAATAGTAGTCTTACCCAATCTGTAGTCTAGATTACTGAGAAAGACTGCGGTGGTATTAACGAGTGGGACTGCAACACACACACACACTTTCTTAAGAAACTCAAATGACGGTTTGACAGTAGCTGTTACCAAGACAACCTGACGTATATCTTCATAGGATAATAAAACATCCGCTGAACGTGGCCCCGGTAACATTCCCAGTAGCCTACTGAACGTGGCCCTGGTAACATCCCCAGTAGCCTACTGAACGTGGCCCCGGTAACATCCCCAGTAGTCTACTGAACGTGGCCCCGGTAACATTCTCATTAACCTACTGAATGTGGCCCCGGTAACATTCTCATTAACCAGGTGGAGGACAGCAAGGTATCATCAGCAGGTAGTCCTGCCTCCAGGGCTGTTTCGAGAGAGAGAAAGCTTAGCACACCTCTAGATTCGACAGGGACAGGAGAAGTACTCCAGGACCCCAGGCCTGCGTACTGGAGGCTGAGACAGGAGGGGTGACCTGTGGTCCGAGGACCCCCGGACAGGGCAGGAAGGATATAACCCCACCCACTTGCCAAAAGCACAGTAGAGGGTGAGACAAGGCTGAGTATAGCCCACAAAGATCTCCGCCACGGCATTCCAAGTGGGGGCGCTAACCCAAATCAGTGACGCACCCTCCAGGACGGTGAGAGAGGTAAGCCAGTGAAGCCCATGTAATGGAGAGGGGAACCGCCAGGCAGAGACAGCAAGGGCTTTGTCCAGAGCCTTTCCGTCTACCTTACTCCTGGGCCAGTAAATGACCTGAAGAGAATGAGTCTTCAGTAAAGACTTAAAGGTTGAGACCCTTTGACATGGGTAGGCAGGCTCCATAAAAAAGCCAGTGTAGAGGGACAATTAGGAGGCTAGCACTGGAGTAGGTATGTACGGCAGGACCAAATCAGAGAGATAGGTAGGAGCAAGCCCAAATAGGTTTTGAAATCAGGTTCTAGGTCAGGATTTTTTCTAGTCAGGATTCTAGCAGCTGCATTTAGCACTAACTGAAGTTTATTTAGTGCTTTATCTGGGTAGCCGGAAAATAGAGCATTACAGTAGTCTACCTAGAAGTGACAAAAGCATGGATTAATTTTTCTGCATCATTTTTGGACAGAAAGTTTCTGATTTTGCAATGTGCGTAGATGGAAAAAAAAGCTGTCCTCGAAATGGTCTTGATATGTTCTTCAAAAGAGAGATCAGGGTCCAGAGTAACGCCGAGGTCCTTCACAGTTTTATTTGAGACGACTGTACAACCATTAAGATTAATTGTCAGATTCAACAGAAGATCTCTTTGTTTCTTGGGACCTAGAACAAGCATCTCTGTTTTGTCCGAGTTTAATAGTAGAAAGTTTGCAGCCATCCACTTCCTTATGTCTGAAACACATGCTTCTAGCGAGGCAATTTTGGGGCTTCACCATGTTTCATTGAAATGTACAGCTGTGTGTCATCCGCATAGCAGTGAAAGTTTACATTATGTTTTCGAATAACATCCCCAAGAGGTAAAATATATAGTGAAAACAATAGTGGTCCTAAACGGAACCTTGAGGAACACCGAAGTACAGTTGATTTGTCAGAGGACAAACCATTCACAGAGACAAACTGATATCTTTCCGACAGATAAGATCTAAACCAGGCCAGAACATGTCCGTGTAGACCAATTTGGGTTTCCAATCTCTCAAAAAGAATGTGGTGATCGATGGTATCAAAGCAGCACTAAGGTCTAGGAGCACGAGGACAGATGCAGAGCCTCGGTCCGATGCCATTAAAATGTCATTTACCACCTTCACAAGTGCCGTCTCAGTGCTATGATGGGGTCTAAAACCAGACTGAAGCATTTCGTATACATTGTTTGTCTTCAGGAAGGCAGTGAGTTGCTGAGCAACAGCCTTCTCTAAAATTTTTGAGAGGAATGGAAGATTCGATATAGGCCGATAGTTTTTTATATTTTCTGGGTCAAGGTTTGGCTTTTCAAGAGAGGCTTTATTACTGCCACTTTTAGTGAGTTTGGTACACATCCAGTGGATAGAGAGCCGTTTATTATGTTCAACATAGGAGGGCCAAGCACAGGAAGCAGCTCTTTCAGTAGTTTAGTTGGAATAGGGTCCAGTATGCAGCTTGGAAGGTTTAGACGCCATGATTATTTTCATCATTGTGTCAAGAGATATAGTACTAAAACACTTGAGCGTCTCTCTTGATCCTAGGTCCTGGCAGAGTTGTGCAGACTCAGGACAACTGAGGTTTGGAGGAATACGCAGGTTTAAAGAGGAGTCCGTAATTTGCTTTCTAATAATCATAATCTTTTCCTCAAAGAAGTTCATGAATTTAGTACACGTTCTAGATGGTAGAGGCCAGTACACCCTTCCGTTATAGATGGTAGAGGCCAGTACACCCCTCTGTTCTAGATGGTAGAGCCCAGTACACCCTTCCGTTATAGATGGTAGAGGCCAGTAGACCCTTCCGTTATAGATGGTAGAGGCCAGTACACCCTTCCGTTATAGATGGTAGAGGCCAGTACACCCTCTGTTCTAGATGGTAGAGCCCAGTACACCCTTCCGTTCTAGATGGTAGAGGCCAGTACACCCTTCCGTTATAGATGGTAGAGGCCAGTACACCCCTCTGTTCTAGATGGTAGAGCCCAGTACACCCTTCCGTTATAGATGGTAGAGGCCAGTACACCCTTCCGTTATAGATGGTAGAGGCCAGTACACCCTTCCGTTATAGATGGTAGAGGCCAGTACACCCTTCCGTTATAGATGGTAGAGCCCAGTACACCCTCTGTTCTAGATGGTAGAGGCCAGTGCACCCCTCTGTTCTAGATGGTAGAGGCCAGTACACCCTCTGTTCTAGATGGTAGAGGCCAGTACACCCCTCTGTTCTAGATGGTAGAGGCCAGTACACCCTCTGTTCTAGATGGTAGAGGCCAGTACACCCCTCTGTTCTAGATGGTAGAGGCCAGTACACCCTTCCGTTATAGATGGTAGAGGCCAGTACACCCCTCTGTTCTAGATGGTAGAGGCCAGTACACCCCTCTGTTCTAGATGGTAGAGGCCAGTACACCCCTCTGTTCTAGATGGTAGAGGCCAGTACACCCATCTGTTCTAGATGGTAGAGGCCAGTACACCCCTCTGTTCTAGATGGTAGAGGCCAGTACACCCTTCCGTTATAGATGGTAGAGGCCAGTACACCCTCTGTTCTAGATGGTAGAGGCCAGTACACCCCTCTGTTCTAGATGGTAGAGGCCAGTACACCCCTCTGTTCTAGATGGTAGAGGCCAGTACACCCTCTGTTCTAGATGGTAGAGGCCAGTACACCCCTCTGTTCTAGATGGTAGAGGCCAGTACACCCCTCTGTTCTAGATGGTAGAGGCCAGTACACCCCTCTGTTCTAGATGGTAGAGGCCAGTACACCCTCTGTTCTAGATGGTAGAGGCCAGTACACCCCTCTGTTCTAGATGGTAGAGGCCAGTACACCCCTCTGTTCTAGATGGTAGAGGCCAGTACACCCCTCTGTTCTAGATGGTAGAGGCCAGTACATCCCTCTGTTCTAGATGGTAGAGGCCAGTACATCCCTCTGTTCTAGATTGTAGAGGGCCAGTACACCCCTCTGTTCTAGATGGTAGAGGGCCAGTACACCCTCTCTGTTCTAGATGGTAGAGGCCAGTACACCCTCTGTTCTAGATGGTAGAGACCAGTACACCCCTCTGTTCTAGATGGTAGAGGCCAGTACACCCCTCCGTTCTAGATGGTAGAGGCCAGTACACCCCTCTGTTCTAGATGGTAGAGGCCAGTACACCCCTCCATTCTAGATGGTAGAGGCCAATACTCTCCTCTGTTCTAGAGGCAAGTACACCCCTCCGTTATAGATGGTAGAGGCCATAAAGACACCCGTCTGACATTCTTACAGGTGGGATGGATCAAACCACATCTGCCAGACATCTTTGTGGTTTCCTCTCACCCCTGTTTCAAGGGAGGGTGGGAGCTAGAGAGAGAGAGAGGGAGGGAGGGAGGGAGGGAGGGAGGGAGAGGGAGGGAGGGAGGGAGCTAGAGAGAGAGGGAGGGAGGGAGAGAGAGGGAGAGAGAGAGGGAGGGTGGGAGCGAGAGGAGAGAGAGAGAGGGAGGGAGAGAGAGAGAGAGAGAGAGGAGGGAGGGAGGGGACAGGGAGAGGGAGGGAGTACCCCTGCGAGGGAGGGAGGGAGAGGGAAGGGTGTTTGAGTGATAATGAAGAATGAGGGGGTGTGGAGGAGAGGTACATCTTATCACTACTTTAAGAGCTCTGCCACCTTCAGCCAACATCCCAAACCCAGCTGCTCCCTCTCTTCTCTACTCCTCTCTCCATCCAGGTGAATGGACAAACACAGCTGCTCCCTCTCTTCTCTACTCCTCTCTCCATCCAGGTGAATGGACAAACCCAGCTGCTCCCTCTCTTCTCTACTCCTCTCTCCATCCAGGTGAATGGACAAACCCAGCTGCTCCCTCTCTTCTCTACTCCTCTCTCCATCCAGGTGAATGGACAAACCCAGCTGCTCCCTCTCTTCTCTACTCCTCTCTCCATCCAGGTGAATGGACAAACACAGCCTGAAAAATAGCAAGCAGGCAAGAGAGAGAGAGACGAATGAAACACATGGCAACAATACAGGAGGTTAATAATCAGACTGGGGAGATAGCAGCTTGTTTCCAGGAGTGAGTCGTCTGAACACCACGGAGAGAACAGACCAGCAATCATCTCTTCCTGCCTGTGTGTGTGTGTGTGTGTGTGTGTGTGTGTGTGTGTGTGTGTGTGTGTGTGTGTGTGTGTGTGTGTGTGTGTGTGTGTGTGTGTGTGTGTGTGTGTGTGTGTGTGTGTGTGTGTATGGGTGGGTGTGTGTATGGGTGGGTGTGTGTATGGGTGGGTGTGTGTATGGGTGTTTGTGTATCTGTCCAGACAGAGTGCAGTGGAATAGCAGGAGTTGGTTTTCGGGGGAAGACAGCGCGACTGATCCATTGCAACAGAGATTCTCTGACAACCGAAAGAGCAGCAACTTCAAGGAGCGTAACACATTGTGAATAAATTGAGAGTTTGCATCTGAGG
The DNA here is from genome assembly GCF_018296145.1 of Oncorhynchus tshawytscha. Taxonomy (NCBI): domain Eukaryota; kingdom Metazoa; phylum Chordata; class Actinopteri; order Salmoniformes; family Salmonidae; genus Oncorhynchus; species Oncorhynchus tshawytscha. Next base: position 13,435 of record NW_024608570.1, read on the forward strand.
GAACGAGAGGATTGAAGACAGAGACTTAGAAAGTCAAGGAGGGAGAGAGAAAGACTTTCGTTGTTCTTCTCTGCTCCACTTACCCTGACCCTTCTCCCTCTTCCTCACTCCCCCTCCCCCCCTGTCCTCGTCTCACCTGAGATGGACCGGCTGCTGGCCCTGGTCTACCTGGTCTACCTGGTGTACCTGTCGACTGCAGTGATTGGCTCAGAGAAGAAGAAGCACCGGGTGCAGCATGGACCCTGCAGTTACACCTTCATTCTCCCCGAGGTGGAACACTGCCAGCCCCTCAAAGACTTCCAGGTCACCAACTCCCTCCAGAGGGACTCCCCACCACCGCCATCCCCAGACCCAGGATCGAGTCACCCTGAGCAGGACAAAGCCCAGCCCGCTAGGTCCTCATGGCAGGAGAGGAAGATGGAGAGACTGGAGAGCTCCACAGAGAATAATACACAATGGTTGCAGAAGGTAACACATCTCCCTCTTGTCTTTCTGTTCTCCCTCAGGGTTCACTAAACCAGAGGTAGTCACTAAAGAGAGTGTGTGTGTGTGTGTGTGTATGTGTGAGAGATGGTGAGTGTGTGTGTGTGTGTGTGTGTGTGTGTGTGAGAGAGAGAGAGAGGGAGAGTGTGTTGGTGACTGAGAGAGAGGGAGAGTGTGTTGGTGCAGAGAGAGGGAGAGTGTGTTGGTGACAGAGAGAGGGAGAGTGTTGGTGACAGAGAGATGGAGAGTGTGTTGGTGACAGAGAGATGGAGAGTGTGTTGGTGACAGAGAGAGGGAGTGTGTTGGTGACAGAGCGAGGGAGAGTGTGTTGATGACAGAGAGAGGGAGAGTGTGTTGGTGACAGAGAGAGGGAGTGTGTTGGTGACAGAGAGAGGGGGAGTGTTGGTGACAGAGAGAGGGAGTGTGTTGGTGACAGAGAGAGGGAGAGTGTGTTGGTGACAGAGAAAGGGGAGTGTGTTGGTGAGAGAGAGAGGAGAGTGTGTTGGTGACAGAGAAGGGAGAGTGTGTTGGTGAGAGAGAGGGAGGGGAGAGAGTGTGTTGGTGACAGACAGAGATGGAGTGTGTTGGTGACAGAGAGAGGGAGAGTGTGTTGGTGAGAGAGAGAGAGAGAGTGTGTTGGTGACAGACAGAGATGGAGTGTGTTGGTGACAGAGCGAGGGAGAGTGTGTTGGTGACAGAGAGAGAGGGAGAGTGTTGGTGACAGAGAGAGGGAGAGTGTGTTGGTGACAGAGAGAGGGAGTGTGTTGGTGACAGAGAGAGGGGGAGTGTTGGTGACAGAGAGAGGGAGAGTGTGTTGGTGACAGAGAGAGGGAGAGTGTGTTGGTGACAGAGAGGGAGAGTGTGTTGGTGACAGAGAGAGGGAGAGTGTGTTGGTGAGAGAGAGAGGGAGAGTGTGTTGGTGAGAGAGAGAGGGAGAGTGTGTTGGTGACAGAGAGAGAGAGGGAGAGTGTGTTGGTGAGAGAGAGAGGGAGAGTGTGTTGGTGACAGAGAGAGAGGGAGTGTGTTGGTGACAGAGAGAGGGAGAGTGTGTTGGTGACAGAGAGAGAGGGAGTGTGTTGGTGACAGAGAGAGGGAGAGTGTGTTGGTGACAGAGGGAGAGTGTGTTGGTGACAGAGAGAGGGAGAGTGTTGGTGACAGAGAGATGGAGAGTGTGTTGGTGACAGAGGGAGAGTGTGTTGGTGACAGAGAGAGGGAGAGTGTGTTGGTGACAGAGAGAGAGGGAGAGTGTGTTGGTGACAGAGAGAGGGAGAGTGTGTTGGTGACAGAGAGAGGGAGAGTGTGTTGGTGACAGAGAGAGGGAGAGTGTGTTGGTGACATGGCTGGAAATGCGTGACTAATGTTCTGTGGTTTAACAGGCCTATTAAATGACTGATATCCTGTGGTGAAGCACTGGGCCATACCCACTACCCTCTGTAGTGCCTTGCGGTTGGAGGCCGAGCATGGGCCTTTACCAGGCAGTGATGCAACCAGACAGGATGCTCTCGATGGTGTAGCTGTCGAAACGTTTGAGGATCTGAGGACCCATGCCAAATCTTTTCAGTCTCCTGAAGGGGAAATAGGTTTTGTCATGCCCTCTTCACGACTGTCATGAACATGGACCATGTTAATTTGTTGGTGATGTGGACACCAAGAACTTGAAGCTCTCAACCTGCTCCACAACAGCCCGGTCAATGAGAATGGGGGGCTCGGTCCTCCTTTTCCTGTAGTCCACAATCAACTCCTTTGTCTTGATCACGTTGAGGGGGAGGTTGTTGTCCTGGTACCACACGGCCAGGTCTCCGACCTCCTCCCTATAGGCGGTCTCATCGTTGTCGATGATCAGGCCTACCACTGTTGTGTCATCAGCAGTACAGGAGGGGGCTGAGCACGCACCCCTGAGGGGCCCCTGTGTTGAGGACCAGTGTGGCGGATGTGTTGTTACCTACCCTTACCACCTAGGGGCGGCCCGTCAGGAAGTCCAGGATCCAGTTGCAGAGGGAGGTGTTTAGTCCCAGGATCCTTAGCTTAGTGATGAGCTTTGAGGGCAATATGGTGTTGAACGCTGAGCTGTAGTTAATGAACAACATTCTCACATAGGTGTTCCTTTTGTCCAGGTGGGAGAGGGCAGTGTGGAGTGCAATAGAGATTGCATCATCTGTGGATCTGTTGGGGCGGTATGCAAATTGGAGTGGGTCTAGGGTTTCTGGGATGATGGTGTTGATGTGTATTTTTCTCTCTCCTGACCGTATTCCTGGTATGCCCTGTATATCTCTCTCTCCTGACCGTATTCCTGGTATTCCCTGTATATCTCTCTCTCCTGACCATATTCCTGGTATTCCCTGTATATCTCTCTCTCCTAACCGTATTCCTGGTATTCCCTGTATATCTCTCTCTCCTGTCCTTATTCCTGGTATTCCCTGTATATCTCTCTCTCCTGACCATGTTCCTGGTATTCCCTGTATATCTCTCTCTCCTGACCGTATTCCTGGTATTCCCTGTATTCCAGCTGGAGAGGTCCATCCAGGAGAACCTGCGTTCTGGGATGGAGGAGATGAAGACAAACGCTGTTCACACCCAGACGGCGGCCATGTTGGAGATCGGGACTAAACTCTTCAGCCAATCAGCCGAGCAGACCCGCAAATTGACAGATGTGGAGACCCAGGTAAGCCAATCGGTGGACCTGTTGTGAAGACTACCTCCACTTTCTTGCCATGGTCCCTTACTCGTCCATATCATGATATATGATGACAACTGGCTTGCTGATCATTTAGAGGTCGAACAATCCTGGTCTGAAAGAGGCTTTTGGTTCAGCCCTACAACAAAAGACATGATTCAACTTTCAATGTTTTGATTAGTTGCTAAGTTGTCCCAGGTGTGATTCATTGATTAGGCCAGTTGTCCCAGGTGTGATTCATTGATTAGGCCAGTTGTCCCAGGTGTGATTCATTGATTAGGCCAGTTGTCCCAGGTGTGATTCATTGATTAGGCCAGTTGTCCCAGGTGTGATTCATTGATTAGGCCAGTTGTCCCAGGTGTGATTCATTGATTAGGCCAGTTGTCCCAGGTGTGATTCATTGATTAGGCCAGTTGTCCCAGGTGTGATTCATTGATTAGGCCAGTTGTCCCAGGTGTGATTCATTGATTAGGCCAGTTGTCCCAGGTGTGATTCATTGATTAGGCCAGTTGTCCCAGGTGTGATTCATTGATTAGGCCAGTTGTCCCAGGTGTGATTCATTGATTAGGCCAGTTGTCCCAGGTGTGATTCATTGAGTAGGCCAGTTGTCCCAGGTGTGATTCATTGATTAGGCCAGTTGTCCCAGGTGTGATTCATTGATTAGGCCAGTTGTCCCAGGTGTGATTCATTGATTAGGCCAGTTGTCTCAGGTGTTATTAATTGATCTGGCTAGTTGTCCCTGGTATTTTTCATTGATTGAGCTAATTGTCTCAGGTGTCTTGTCATTAGTTAAGACCAAAAACACTCCACACCCTGTGGCACTCCAGGCTGTGGCACTCCAGGCTGGTGACCCAGGGTTGACCTCTGAGATCTGTTGAACACTTTGATTGACATGCTGAGTTGACGGACAATCAGCCAGTTAAAACATTAAACATGGAGCCACAACACAGATGGTCTTTAGTTGTACCGTAGAGCTGTAGGACAGTGCAACCTGTACAAATATTATGACTGGTTGGTTATCAGTCTAGCTGTAAAAATAAAGATACAAATGTAGCTGTCAACCTTGATTAAATATAAATCTGTGAAATGGTTTAACAGGCCCCTCCATGTTTATCTACCTGTGTCTGGTGTATAGCTCTGAGAAAGTACACAGTCGTCTCTATATCAGCTAGTCATTTAATCTGCACTGTCCAATTTACAGTAGCTATTATATATGAAAGAATAGCATTGCTATTGTTTGAGGAGAATGCACAAATGTGAACATGAAAAGGTATTAATAAACAAATTAGGCACATTTGAGCAGTATTGATACAACATTTTGAGCAGTAATACAATGGTTCATTGGATCAGTCTAAAACTTTGCACATACACTGCTGCCATCTAGTGGCCAAATTATACATTTGCTGGGCTGGAATAATGTACGATGGCCTTTCTCTTGCATTTCAAAGATGATGGTAGAAAAAAATACAAAATAAAGTTTTTTTTCCCTTTGTATTATCTTTTACCAGATCTATTGTGTTATATTCTCCTACATTCCTTTCACATTTCCACAAACTTCAAATTGTTTCCTTTCAAATGGTACCAAGAAAATGCATATCTTTGCTTCAGGGACAGAGCTACAGGCAGTTAGATTTGGGTATGTCACTTCGTGCGAGAATTGAAAAAAACAGGTCCAATCCTGAAGAAGTTTTTAACAAGAATTTAAGCAGGTAACTGTCAGGTAACTGAATAACCCTCCCTCCCCAGGTGCTGAACCAGACCAGTAGAATGGAGATTCAGCTGTTAGAGTATTCTCTGTTCACTAACCGTCTAGAGAAACACGTCCTCCAGCAGAATCAGGAGATCTCACGACTCAACGATAAAAGCAGGTACAGCAGCTCTATCCACCACGCCCCCAGATGGCCCTATCCACCACGCCCTCAGAGGGCCCTATCCACCACACCCTCAGAATGCCCTATCCACCACGCCCTCAGAGGGCACTATCCACCACACCCTCAGAGGGCCCTATCCAAATTGTCCTCAGAAGGCCCTACCCACCACGCCCTCAGAGGGCCCTATCCACCACGCCCTCAGAATGCCCTATCCACCACGCCCTCAGAGGGCCCTATCCACCACACCCTCAGAGGGCCCTATCCACCACACCCTCAGAGGGCCCTATCCACCACACCCTATCCAATGAGCCCTCAGACGGCCCTATCCACCACGCCCTCAGAGGGCCCTATCCACCACACCCTCAGAGGGCCCTATCCAAATTGCCCTAAGAAGGCCCTATCCACCACGCCCTCAGAGGGCCCTACCCACCACGCCCTCAGAGGGCCCTATCCACCATGCCCTCAGAGGGCCCTACCCACCACGCCCTCAGAGGGCCCTACCCACCACGCCCTCAGAGGGCCCTACCCACCACGCCCTCAGAGGGCCCTACCCACCACACCCTCAGAGGGCCCTATCCACCACACCCTCAGAGGGCCCTATCCACCACAACCTCAGACGGCCCTATCCACCACACCCTATCCAATGAGCCCTCAGACGGCCCTATCCACCACGCCCTCAGAGGGCCCTATCCACCACACCCTCAGAGGGCCCTATCCACCAAGCCCTAAGAAGGCCCTATCCACCACACCCTCAGAGGGCCCTATCCACCACACCCTCAGAGGGCCCTATCCACCACACCCTCAGAGGGCCCTATCCACCACACCCTCAGAGGGCACTATCCACCACACCCTCAGAGGTCCCTATCCAAATTGCCCTCAGAAGGCCCTATCCACCACGCCCTCAGAGGGCCCTATCCACCACACCCTCAGAGGGCCCTATCCACCACACCCTCAGAGGGCCCTATCCACCACAACCTCAGACGGCCCTATCCACCACACCCTATCCAATGAGCCCTCAGACGGCCCTATCCACCACGCCCTCAGAGGGCCCTATCCACCACACCCTCAGAGGGCCCTATCCACCAAGCCCTAAGAAGGCCCTATCCACCACACCCTCAGAGGGCCCTATCCACCACACCCTCAGAGGGCCCTATCCACCACACCCTCAGAGGGCCCTATCCACCACACCCTCAGACGGCCCTATCCACCACACCCTATCCAATGAGCCCTCAGAGGGCCCTATCCACCACACCCTCAGAGGGCCCTATCCACCACAACCTCAGACGGCCCTATCCACCACACCCTATCCAATGAGCCCTCAGACGGTCAGAGGGCCCTATCCACCAAGCCCTAAGAAGGCCCTATCCACCACACCCTCAGATGGCCCTATCCACCACACCCTCAGAGGGCCCTATCCACCACACCCTCAGAGGGCCCTATCCAAATTGCCCTCAGAGGGCCCTCTCCACCACACCCTCAGAGGGCCCTATCCACCACACCCTCAGAGGGCCCTATCCACCACACCCTCAGAGGGCACTATCCACCACACCCTCAGAGGGCCCTATCCACCACGCCCTCAGAGGGCCCTATCCAAATTGACCTCAGAAGGCCCTATCCACCACACCCTCAGAGGGCCCTACCCACCACACCCTCAGATGGCCCTATCCAACACGCCCTATCCACCACGCCCTCAGAAGGCCCTATCCACCAAGCCCTAAGAAGGCCCTATCCACCACGCCCTCAGAGGGCCCTATCCAAATTGCCCTCAGAAGGCCCTATCCACCAAGCCCTAAGAAGGCCCTATCCACCACACCCTCAGAGGGCCCTACCCACCACACCCTCAGAGGGCCCTATCCACCACACCCTCAGAGGGCCCTATCCACCACACCCTCAGAGGGCCCTATCCATCACTTCCTCAGAGGGCCCTATCCATCACTCCCTCAGAGGGCCCTATCCACCACACCCTCAGAATGCCCTATCCACCACTTCCTCAGAGGGCCCTATCCATCACTTCCTCAGAGGGCCCTATCCACCACTTCCTCAGAGGGCCCTATCCATCACTCCCTCAGAGGGCCCTATCCACCACGCCCTCAGAGGGCCCTATCCATCACTCCCTCAGAGGGCCCTATCCACCACACCCTCAGAGGGCCCTATCCACCACACCCTCAGAGGGCCCTATCCACCACACCCTCAGAGGGCCCTATCCATCACTCCCTCAGAGGGCCCTATCCATCACTCCCTCAGAGGGCCCTATCCACCACACCCTCAGAGGGCCCGATCCACCACGCCCTCAGAGTGGGTAATACACACAAGCACGTCATGGTTACCCCAGGGTAGAGAGTCCCTCGATATGCAGACGTCATGGTTACCCCAGCTGCTGCTGGACAGGTGTTTCTGTGGTGTTTCTGTGGTGTTTCTGTGGTGTTTCTGTGGTGTTTCTGTGGTGTGTGTGTGTGTGTGTGTGTGTGTGTGTGTGTGTGTGTGTGTGTGTGTGTGTGTGTAGACGGTGTTATGCATACTTGGATGGACTGGTTACGTTATGCTGCATTCCAAACTTTCTATCCATGAGTCACACACACACACACACACACACACACACACACACACACACACACACACACACACACACACACACACACACACACACACACACACATAGAGGGTGGTGCGGACAGCTCAGTAGATCACAGGCTGTTTCCTTGGCATTTGCTGAATAGAACGGTCCTTCTTGTCCCCCTCTGCAGTCATTTATTCATATATATAGGAGGTACAGGAGTCTGCATAATGTTAATTCCTGAGACATGCATTTAACACAATTGGTTCCTTTGAGTCAACCAATCCAGTGCTGCTTTATTGTGCTGACAGGTCACCTGACCCCACTAGGGGTCAACCCCACTAGGGGTCAACAGTTTCTGTCACACTCCTCTAATCTCTATCTGCCACCTCCCTTTCTTATGGCTAGGTCACTCTTAGGAAGAAGAAAACAATGGTTCATCAAGGGTTCTTTGACTGTAGGATGGTTCCTCTTAGAATAGAGAGACTACCATCCTCTCTCTCTCTCTCTCTAACTCTCTCTCTCTCTCTCTCTCTGTCTCTCTCTCTCTCTCTCTTTCTCTCTCTCTCTTTTTCTCTCTTTCTCTCTCTCTATCTTTCAATTCAATTCAATTCAAGGGCTTTATTGGCATGGGAAACATGTGTTAACATTGCCAAAGCAAGTGAGGTAGATAACATACAAAGTGAATATATAAAGTGAAAAACAACAAAAATTAACAGTAAACATTACACATACAGAAGTTTCAAAACAGTAAAGACATTACAAATGTCATATTATATATATATACAGTGTTCTAACAATGTACAAATGGCTAAAGGACACAAGATAAAATAAATAAGCATAAATATGGGTTGTATTTACAATGGTGTTTGTTCTTCACTGGTTGCCCTTTTCTCGTGGCAACAGGTCACAAATCTTGCTGCTGTGATGGCACACTGGAATTTCACCCAGTAGATATGGGAGTTTTTCAAAATTGGATTTGTTTTCGAATTCTTTGTGGATCTGTGTAATCTGAGGGAAATATGTCTCTCTAATATGGTCATACATTGGGCAGGAGGTTAGGAAGTGCAGCTCAGTTTCCACCTCATTTTGTGGGCAGTGAGCACATAGCCTGTCTTCTCTTGAGAGCCATGTCTGCCTACGGCGGCCTTTCTCAATAGCAAGGCTATGCTCACTGAGTCTGTACATAGTCAAGGCTTTCCTTAATTTTGGGCCAGTCACAGTGGTCAGGTATTCTGCCGCTGTGTACTCTCTGTGTAGGGCCAAATAGTTTTTTTGTTAATTCTTTCCAATGTGTTAAGTAGTTATCTTTTTGTTTTCTCATGATTTGGTTGGGTCTAATTGTGCTGCTGTCCTGGGGCTCTGTAGTGTGTGTTTGTGTTTGTGAACAGAGCCCCAGGACCAGCTTGCTTAGGGGACTCTTCTCCAGGTTCATCTCTCTGTAGGTGATGGCTTTGTTATGGAAGGTTTGTGAATCGCTTCCT
>NW_024608570.1:25000-35000 GCF_018296145.1 Oncorhynchus tshawytscha
ATAAAGGTCAAGTTAACGTAACTATAAAGGTCAAGTCTGCTAACGTCACTATAAAGGTCAAGTCTGCTAACGTTCTATAAAGGTCAAGTCTGCTAACGTCACTATAAAGGTCAAGTCTGCTAACGTCACTATAAAGGTCAAGTCTGCTAACGTCACTATAAAGGTCAAGTCTGCTAACGTCACTATAAAGGTCAAGTCTGCTAACGTTCTATAAAGGTCAAGTCTGCTAACGTCACTATAAAGGTCAAGTTAACGTAACTATAAAGGTCAAGTCTGCTAACGTCACTATAAAGGTCAAGTCTGCTAACGTCACTATAAAGGTCAAGTCTGCTAACGTCACTATAAAGGTCAAGTCTGCTAATGTCACTATAAAGGTCAAGTCTGCTAACGTAACTATAAAGGTCAAGTTAACGTAACTATAAAGGTCAAGTCTGCTAACGTCACTATAAAGGTCAAGTCTGCTAACGTAATTATAAAGGTCAAGTCTGCTAACGTCACTATAAAGGTCAAGTTAACGTTCTATGAAGTTCAAGTCTGCTAACGTCACTATAAAGGTCAAGTTAACGTTCTATAAAGGTCAAGTCTGCTAACGTCACTATAAAGGTCAAGTCTGCTAACGTCACTATAAAGGTCAAGTTAACGTAACTATAAAGGTCAAGTCTGCTAACGTCACTATAAAGGTCAAGGCTGCTAACGTCACTATAAAGGTCAAGTCTGCTAACGTCACTATAAAGGTCAAGTCTGCTAACGTCACTATAAAGGTCAAGTCTGCTAACGTCACTATAAAGGTCAAGTCTGCTAACGTCACTATAAAGGTCAAGTCTGCTAACGTCACTATAAAGGTCAAGTCTGCTAACGTCACTATAAAGGTCAAGTCTGCTAACGTCACTATAAAGGTCAAGTCTGCTAACGTCACTATAAAGGTCAAGTCTGCTAACGTCACTATAAAGGTCAAGTCTGCTAACGTTCTATAAAGGTCAAGTCTGCTAACGTCACTATAAAGGTCAAGTCTGCTAACGTTCTATAAAGGTCAAGTCTGCTAACGTCACTATAAAGGTCAAGTCTGCTAACGTCACTATAAAGGTCAAGTCTGCTAACGTCACTATAAAGGTCAAGTCTGCTAACCTAACTATAAAGGTCAAGTCTGCTAACGTCACTATAAAGGTCAAGTCTGCTAACGTTCTATAAAGGTCAAGTCTGCTAACGTCACTATAAAGGTCAAGTCTGCTAACGTCACTATAAAGGTCAAGTTAACGTAACTATAAAGGTCAAGTCTGCTAACGTCACTATAAAGGTCAAGTCTGCTAACGTCACTATAAAGGTCAAGTCTGCTAACGTCACTATAAAGGTCAAGTTAACGTTCTATAAAGGTCAAGTCTGCTAACGTCACTATAAAGGTCAAGTCTGCTAACGTCACTATAAAGGTCAAGTCTGCTAACGTCACTATAAAGGTCAAGGCTGCTAACGTCACTATAAAGGTCAAGGCTGCTAACGTCACTATAAAGGTCAAGTTAACGTCACTATAAAGGTCAAGTCTGCTAACGTAACTATAAAGGTCAAGTCTGCTAACGTCACTATAAAGGTCAAGTCTGCTAACGTCACTATAAAGGTCAAGTCTGCTAACGTCACTATAAAGGTCAAGTCTGCTAACGTCACTATAAAGGTCAAGTCTGCTAACGTCACTATAAAGGTCAAGTCTGCTAACGTCACTATAAAGGTCAAGTTAACGTCACTATAAAGGTCAAGTCTGCTAACGTCACTATAAAGGTCAAGTCTGCTAACGTCACTATAAAGGTCAAGTCTGCTAACGTCACTATAAAGGTCAAGGCTGCTAACGTCACTATAAAGGTCAAGGCTGCTAACGTAACTATAAAGGTATTAATTGAGTTACTTGTTTTATTTTGGAACCAATTAGGTCCAGTGTAAATGATGAACACAGCCGTTCACAAAGGTTCATTTAGAAGGGATGTGAATACAGCACTAATGTAGCTTTTATTTCAACAAGATAAGGATGCCTCCCAGTATCATTATCGCCCCCTCTTTCTTTGATAAACAGACATTAAGCTATCAGAAATGATGTTGTCCCCTCTCGGAATGTACTTTTGGGTTTGTTAAACCCTTATCCTCCACATATCTGACATCATAAACCAAAATGTTTTTCAGCAGTAGGGATTGATAGACTAGTCAGGATCGAGGAACGATGAACAGAGCAAAGTACAGAGAGATTATTGAAGAAAACCTGCTCCAGAGCACTGAGGACCTCAGACTGGGACATAGGTTCACCATCCAACAGGACAACGACCCTAAGCACACAGCCAAGACAACATAGGAGTGGCTTCGGGACAAGTCACTGAATGTCCTTGAGTGGCCGAGCCAGAGCCTGGACTTGAACCCGATCAAACATCTCTAGAGAGACCTGAAAATAGCTGTGCAGCGATTCTCACCATCCTACCTGACAGAGCTTGAGAGGATCTGCAGAGATACTCCCCAAATACAGGTGTGCCAAGCTTGTAGCGTCATACCCAAGATGACTCAAGTCTGTAATCGCTGCCAAAGGTGCTTCAACAAAGTACTGAGTAAAGGGTCTGAAAACGTATTTAAACGTGATATTTTTTAAGTAGTCTTTTTACAGCTTTGATAAATTACCAAACATTTCTTCAAACCTGTTTTTGCTGTGTCATTATGGGGTATTGTGTGTAGATTGATGAGAAAACATATATATTTAATCAGCTTAAGAATGAGGCTGTAACATAACAAAACAAGGGGTCCGAACATTTTCTGAAGGCGCTGTACATCGCAAGGTAAACGCTCGTATGAAATGAATAACTAACAAGAGGAAAAGACGAAGGAGGACCAAACCTTAAATTGTATTTACAGGTATTAACATTTCATCCCATCCTGGCTGGCTTTAGAGAGAAATATCCTATTGTCCTGGAAGGCTGGCTGATATTTAAACAATGTAATATGGTGTCTCCTATTGTCCTGGAAGAAGTGGTCTCCACTGATATCCCTTAAACAATGTAATATGGTGTCTCCTATTGTCCTGGAAGAAGTGGTCTCCACTGATATCCCTTAAACAATGTAATATGGTGTCTCCTATTGTCCTGGAAGAGTGGTCTCCACTGATATCCCTTAAACAATGTAATATGGTGTCTCCTATTGTCCTGGAAGAAGTGGTCTCCACTGATATCCCTTAAACAATGTAATATGGTGTCTCCTATTGTCCTGGAAGAAGTGGTCTCCACTGATATCCCTTAAACAATGTAATATGGTGTCTCCTATTGTCCCGGAAGACGTGGACTCCGCTGATATATCCTTAAACAATGTAATATGGTGTCTCCTATTGTCCTGGAAGACGTGGACTCCGCTGATATATCCTTAAACAATGTAATATGGTGTCTCCTATTGCCCTGGAAGAGGGAGTCTCCACTGATATATCCCTTAAACAATGTAATATGGTGTCTCCTATTGTCCTGGAAGAGGTAGTCTCCACTGATACGTCCTTAAACAATGTAATATGGTGTCTCCTATTGTCCTGGATGAGGTGGTCTCCACTGATATATCCCTTAAACAATGTAATATGGTGTCTCCTATTGTCCTGGATGAGGTGGTCTCCACTGATATATCCCTTAAACAATGTAATATGGTGTCTCCTAATGTCCTGTAAGAGGTGGTCTCCACTGATATATCCCTAAAACAATGTAATATGGTGTCTCCTATTGTTCTGGAAGAGGTAGTCTCCACTGATACGTCCTTAAACAATGTAATATGGTGTCTCCTAATGTCCTGTAAGAGGTGGTCTCCACTGATATATCCCTAAAACAATGTAAACTAGCTTTTTTAAAATTATTGCTCACACTATTTATATTTGGCGCAAAATGTACAATGTAACTGGGAATCAAAAATTGCCGACCGGCTCGATCTTATGTAGCGTTATTTGAAATGTTTAGCTTTCTATTTTTTTTACAGCGTTCGCGCATGTTGGATATATCTCCGTCTTGTCTCTTGTTGTTATACGACTGGCCGGTGTTTCCCGGAATTCGTTGCCAGGGGAGCCATCTCTCTTCTCCCCATCTGATAGCGGAGTCGAAGAAAAACAAAGAAGAAAAACAAAGAAGAAAAACAAAACACGTTTTATAAGGAGGATGGGGTCCACCCAAATCATCTGGGTTCCTGGATCCTTTCACAGCATTATAAGGAGGATCCACCCAAATCATCTGGGTTCCTGGATCCTTTCCACCCAAATCATCTGGGTTCCTGGATCCTTTCACAGCATTATAAGGAGGACGGGGTCCACCCAAATCATCTGGGTTCCTGGATCCTTTCACAGCATTATAAGGAGGACGGGGTCCACCCAAATCATCTGGGTTCCTGGATCCTTTCACAGCATTATAAGGAGGATGGGGTCCACCCAAATCATCTGGGTTCCTGGATCCTTTCACAGCATTATAAGGAGGATGGGGTCCACCCAAATCATCTGGGTTCCTGGATCCTTTCACAGCATTATAAGGGAGGATGGGGTCCACCCAAATCATCTGGGTTCCTGGATCCTTTCACAGCATTATAAGGAGGATGGGGTCCACCCAAATCATCTGGGTTCCTGGATCCTTTCACAGCATTATAAGGAGGACGGGGTCCACCCAAATCATCTGGGTTCCTGGATCCTTTCACAGCATTATAAGGAGGATGGGGTCCACCCAAATCATCTGGGTTCCTGGATCCTTTCACAGCGTTATAATGAGGATGGGGTCCACCCAAATCATCTGGGTTCCTGGATCCTTTCACAGCATTATAAGGAGGATGGGGTCCACCCAAATCATCTGGGCTCCTGGATCGTTTCACAGCGTTATAATGCTGCATTGAGACAATGACTTATCAATGACCCAAGCCCAGCTCAGTTAATCCCTACCATTGTGTCGCTGAGTCATCATAATGCTTCAGCAAATGTACATTATACCAGGGGCGTTGGTAGACACAATGTAAGTAGCCTAATGTACAGTGGCGAAAGTATTCACCCCCTTAGCATTTTTCCTATTTTGTTGCCTTACAACCTGGAATTAAAATGGATTTTTAGGGGTTTGTATCATTTGATTTACACAACATGCCTACCACTTTGAAGATACAATTTCTTTTTTTTGAAACAAGAAATAAGAAAAATAAAACGGAGAACTTGAGCAGGCATATCTATTAATCTCCCCCAAAGTCAATACTTTGTAGAGACACCTTTTGCAGTAATTACAGCTGCAAGTCTCTTGGGGTATGTCTCTATAAGCTTGGCACATCTAGCCACTGAGATTTTTGTCCTTTCTTCAAGGCAAAACTGCTCCACCTCCTTCAAGTGGATGGGTTCCACAATCTTTAAGTCATACCACATATTCTCAATTGGATTGAGATCTGGGTTTTGACTAGGCCATTCCAAGACATTTAAATGTTTCCCCTTAAACCACTGAAGTGTTGCTTTAGCAGTATGCTTAAGGTCATTGTCCTGCTGGAAGGTGAACCTCTGTCTCAAATCTCCTGAAGTCTGAAACAGATTTTCCTCAAAAATGTCCCTGTATTAAGCGCCATCCATCATTCCTTCAATTCTGACCAGTTTCCCTGCCGATGAAAAACATCCCCACAGCATGATGCTGCCACTACCATGCTTCACTGTAGGGATAGTGTTCTTGGGGTGATGAGAGGTGTTGGGTTTGTGCCAGACATAGTGTTTTCCTTGATGGTCAAAAAGCTAAATTTTAGTCTCATCTGACCAGAGTACCTTCTTTCATATGTTTGGGGAGAATCCCACATGCCTTTTGGCAAACACCAAACATGTTTGCTTATTTGTTTCTGGCCACTCTTCCATAAAGCCCAGCTCTGTGGAGTGTACGGCTTAAAGTGGTCCTACGGACAGATACTCCAATCTCCACTGTGAAGTTTTCAGCTCCCTCAGGGTTATCTTTGGTCTCTTTGTTGCCTCTCTGATTAATGCCCTGTTTGGAGAGCTCCTTGGTCTTCATGGTGCTGCTTTCTTGGTGGTGTTGCAGACTCTGGGGCCTTTCAGAACAGGTGTATACATACTGAGATCATGTGACACTTAGATTGCACACAGGTGGACTTTATTTGACTAATTATGTGACTTCAGAAGGTAATTGGTTGCACCAGATCGTATTTAGGGGCTTAATAGCAAAGGGTGTGAATACATAGGCCACTTTTCATTTTATTTTATTTATTTTTTTAAATTTTAAATGTTCCTTTTTTTCATTTCACTTCACCAATTTGGACTATTTTGTGTCCATTACATGAAATCCAAATAAAAATACATTTAAATGACAGGTAGTAATGCAACAAAATAGTTAAAACGCCAAGGGGGGTGAAATACTTTGCAATGTCCCTCTAACTAACCCGAATGACTCTGCTGATCCTAAAGATCTTGTATGCAGTAATCATGTGCATATGAACCAGATTTATACTGTTAGCACTGAGGCGGTGTGCCCTAGTAGGAAGTCCACTGTGAGCAGCTCAATCTGCACTAACATAAATAACATAAGCATATCTACTTCTGCTAAGCTTCCCAGTAAAGCAATGAAAACAAGCAAGCATCCCAGAAAAGTGCTCAAAATAGCCCACATTAACATATGCAGCTTAAGAAACAAGGTTCATGAAATTAATAATTTGCTAGTAACAGATGACATTCATATACTGACTATCTCTGAAACTCCCTTAGATAATACCTTTGATGATACAGTGGTAGCAATACATGGTTGTAACATTACCAAAGGTGGAGGTGTGTGTGTCAATATTCAGAACCACATTCCTGTAAAGATTAGAGAGGATCTCATGTTAAATAGTGTTGAAGTAATATGGCTACAGGTTCATCTGCCTCACCTAAAGCCCATTCTGGTGGGAAGCTGCTATAGACCACCAAGTGCTAACAGTCAGCATCTGGATAATATGTGTGAAATGCTTGATAATGTATGTGATATCAACAGAGAGGTGTATTTTCTGGGTGATGTAAATATTGACTGGCTTTCATCAAACTGCCCACTCAAGAAACAACTTCTAACTGTAACCAATGCCTGCAACCTGGTTCAGGTTGTCAGTCAACCTACCAGGATATTTACAAACAGCACAGGAATTAAATCAACATGTATTGATCACATCTACCGACTGATATTGCCAACTACTTGAATGATTTCCTCATTGGCAAGATTAACAAATTTAGGCATGACATGCCAGCAACAAACGCTGACACTACACATCCAAGTATATCTGACCACATTATGAAAGACAAGAATTGTAATTTAGAATTTTGTAAAGTGAGTGTGGAAGAGGTGAAAATGATTAATTAAGTAATTATTGTTGTCTATCAACAATGACAAGCAACCGTGGTCTGACAACTTGGATGGAAAATTACTGAGGACAATAGCGGACGATATTGCCACTCCTATTTCAAATCAAATCAAATTTGATTTCAAATCAAATCATATTTTATTTGTCACATACACATGGTTAGCAGATGTTAATGCGAGGGTAGCGAAATGCTTGTGCTTCTAGTTCCAACAATGCAGTAATAACCAACAAGTAATCTAGCTAACAATTCCAAAACTACTACCTTATAGACACAAGTGTAAGGGGATAAAGAATATGTACATAAAGATATATGAATGAGTGAAGGTACAGAGCAGCATAGGCAAGATACAGTAGATGGTATCGAGTACAGTATATACATATGAGATGAGTATGTAAACAAAGTGGCATAGTTAAAGTGGCTAGTGATACATGTATTACCTAAGGATGCAGTAGATGATATAGAGTACAGTATATACGTATACATATGAGATGAATAATGTAGGGTATGTAAACATTATATTAGGTAGCATTGTTTAAAGTGGCTAGTGATATATTTTACATAATTTCCCATCAATTCCCATTATTAAAGTGGCTGGAGTTGAGTCAGTGTGTTGGCAGCAGCCGGTTTCGCAACCAGGGCTGGAAAAACCTTGGATCATTGCTATTCCAACTTCCGCGACGCATATAAGGCCCTGCCCCGCTCTCCTTTCGGAAAAGCTGACCACGACGCCATTTTTGCGGACGACACAACAGTGGTAGGCTTGATTACCAACAACAACGAGACGGCCTACAGGGAGGAGGTGAGGGCCCTCGGAGTGTGGTGTCAGGAAAATAACCTCACACTCAACGTCAACAAAACTAAGGAGATGATTGTGGACTTCAGCAAACAGCAGAGGGAACACCCCCCTATCCACATCGATGGAACAGTAGTGGAGAGGGTAGTAAGTTAAGTTCCTCGGCATACACATCACAGACAAACTGAATTGGTCCACTCACACAGACGGCATCGTGAAGAAGGCGCAGCAGCGCCTCTTCAACCTCAGGAGGCTGATGAAATTCGGCTTGTCACCAAAAGCACACAAACTTCTACAGATGCACAATCGAGAGCATCCTGGCGGGCTGTATCACCTCCTGGTACGGCAACTGCTCCGCCCACAACCGTAAGGCTCTCCAGAGGGTAGTGAGGTCTGCACAACGCATCACCAGGGGCAAACTACCTGCCCTCCAGGAGACCTACACCACCCGATGTCACAGGAAGGCCATAAAGATCATCAAGGACAACAACCACCCGAGCCACTGCCTGTTCACCCCGCTATCATCCAGAAGGCGAGGTCAGTACAGGTGCATCAAAGCTGGGACCGAGAGACTGAAAAACAGCTTCTATCTCAAGGCCATCAGACTGTTAAACAGCCACCACTAACATTGAGTGCCACATCTTCAATTTAAGCCTAGTAGAATGTGTGTGCCCCCAGGCCTGGAGGGAAGCTAAAGTCATTCTGCTACCTAAGAATAGTAAAGCCCCTTTACTGGCTCAAATAGCTGACCAATCAGCCTGTTACCAACCCTTAGTAAACTTTTGGAAAAAATGGTGTTTGAGCAGATACAAGGCTATTTTACAGTAACCAAATTGACAGCAAACTTGCAGCAGCACCATATAGGGAAGGACGGCACTTACACAAATGACTGATGATTGGCTGAGAGAAATTGATTATGAAAAGATTGTGGGAGCTGTTTTGTTAGTCTTCAGTGCGGCTTTTGACATTATCGACAATAGTCTGCTGCTGGAAAAACATATGTGTTATGGCTTTACACACCCTGCTATATTGTGGATAAAGAGCTACCTGTCTAACAGAACACAGAGGGTGGAAGCCTCTCCCACATATTCCAGGTAGAATCAGGAATTCCCCAGGGCAGCTATCTAGGCCCCTTACCTTTTTCAATCTTTACTAACGACATGCTACTGGCTTTGAGTAAAGCCAGAGTGTCTATGTATACGGATGACTCAACACTATACATGTCAGCTACTGCAGTGAATGCAATGAATGCATTCACTTAACAAAGAGTTGCAGTTCATTTCATAATTGGTGGCAAGGAATAAGTTAGTCTAGATGTTGTAATGAATAATGTGGAAATTTAGCAAGTTGAGGTGACTAAACTGCTTGAAGTCAGTCGAGTGGTCAGGTGCCACAAAGAGGGACTTAGGAAAATTACAACTGGCTCAGAACAGGGCAGCATGGCTGGCCCCTTGGATGTTCACAGAGAGCTAATATTAATAATATGCAGGTCAATCTCTCCTGGCTGAAAGTGGAGGAGAGATTGACTTCATCACTACTTGTATTTGTGAGAGGTATTGACATGGTGAAAGCATTGAGCTGTTTGTTTAAATGACTAGCACAGAGCTCAGACACACATGCACACCCCACAAAACATGCCACCAGAGGTCTCTCTTCACAGTCCCCATTTCCAGAACACACTATGGGAGGTGCACATTACTACATAGAGCCATGACTACATGGAACTCTATTCCACATCAGGTAAGTGCTATCCCTCTCTACCCAGAAATACCAAGTACATAGTCATTATCCTGAATGCTATCACTCTCTACCTAGATATACACAGTACATAGTCATTATCCTGAATGCTATCCCTCTCTACCCAGAAATACCCA
>NW_024608570.1:45000-68054 GCF_018296145.1 Oncorhynchus tshawytscha
TAGACTTAAACCCAAGATGGTATGTTCACTAGACCTTAAAGACAAGATGGTATGTCCACTAGAACTTAAACCCAAGATGGTATGTTCACTAGAACTTAAGACAAGATGGTATGTTCACTAGAACTTAAACCCAAGATGGTATGTTCACTAGAACTTAAACCCAAGATGGTATGTTCACTAGAACTTAAACCCAAGATGGTATGTTCACTAGAACTTAAACCCAAGATGGTATGTTCACTAGAACTTAAACCCAAGATGGTATGTTCCCTAGAACTTAAACCCAAGATGGTATGTTCACTAGAACTTAAGACAAGATGGTATGTTCACTAGAACTTAAGACAAGATGGTATGTTCACTAGACCTTAAGACAAGATGGTATGTCCACTAGAACTTAAACCCAAGATGGTATGTTCACTAGAACTTAAACCCAAGATGGTATGTTCACTAGAACTTAAACCCAAGATGGTATGTTCCCTAGAACTTAAACCCAAGATGGTATGTTCACTAGAACTTAAGACAAGATGGTATGTTCACTAGACCTTAAGACCAGATGGTATGTTCACTAGACCTTAAGACAAGATGATATGTTCACTAGAACTTAAACCCAAGATGGTATGTTCACTAGAAGATGTCAACCAAGTCTTCTTTGGTAGGTCATTGTAAGCGGAGTCCTCTTCTGTAGTATTTCACTGAAATAGTAGACAGAGGCTGGGTTGTCTCTTTCACTCTTTCACATTACGTTCTCAACACAAGTCTTTTTCTGTGTGTCTTTCAAATATCTAACATCATTTGTTTTAAATAAAGTCAGACTTTTATTTCAGTGTGTTATCGTGGACAATTCTCAGAGTGTATGAGAGAACGTCATTTATTTAGTTTGGGAATCTGTTTTGTCACAAGACTTCATCCAAAATCAAGATAGCAAAGTCTCTGAATCACAGGTGGGTTGTTATAACAGTTTGTCAGATCAGGGGGTGGGGGGTGTCAGTGGTCCTGGATTCATCCCTCTGACTAGACAGCAGGTTTCAATCAATCTAAGGCGGGGTGGACGAGAGGTTTGGAGAGGGTTTAGGACTGGGGAGGCGTGGGATACAGACAGTCTGTGATCTGGGATGACCCTGGTTGTTTTGGTAGGCCACACCGCTTGTTCCCCTATGACACTCCCTGTTGTTGCACCTGCACTCTCTGTCCCTCCCTGACGGTGTCCGATCCCTACACACACTCACCACACCACATCAGAGGCTCACACAGACAGACAGACAGACAGACAGACAGACAGACAGACAGACAGACAGACAGACAGACAGACAGACAGACAGACAGACAGACAGACAGACAGACAGACAGACAGACAGACAGACAGACAGACAGACAGACAGACAGACAGACAGACAGACAGACAGACAGACAGACAGACAGACAGACAGACAGACAGACAGACAGACAGACAGACAGACAGACAGACAGACAGACAGACATCCATCCATCCATCCATCCATCCATCCATCCATCCATCCATCCATCCATCCATCCATCCATCCATCCATCCATCCATCCATCCATCCATCCATCCATCCATCCATCCATCCATCCATCCATCCATCCATCCATCCATCCATCCATCCATCCATCAATATCCATCCATCCATCCATCCATCCATCCATCCATCCATCCATCCATCCATCCATCCATCCATCCATCCAGATCCATCCATCCATCCATCCATCCATCCAGTACTGGGGTCATAGGGACTAGTTAACATCCATCCCATGTAGAAGTATCTAGGGACAGTTCCATCCTTTGAGTACTGGGGTTCTAGAGAGACATCCATCCCTTGTAGAGTACTGGGGGTTCTAGAGACTAGTTAACAGGACCAGTAGAATCCCTTGTAGAGTACTGGGGTTCTAGAGACTAGTTAACAGGACCAGTAGAGATCCCATGTAGAGTACTGGGGGTCATAGGACTAGTTAACAGGACCAGTAGAGATCCCTTGTAGAGTACTGGGGGTTCTAGGGACTAGTTAACAGGATGTTAACTGTTTGTCCCAGCTTTAGATCCTGCTGTAGTAGAAATCCCAACTGTGTCCCAAATGCTACCCTTCTCCCTATATAGTCTACTTTTCCAGGGTTCATAGGTGGCCTATAGGACTCAGGTTAGGGCACTATATTGTGACACTTTGGACTCAATTGCAATGTTGTCCAATACTCACAAACTGATCTGCTGTTCTCACTGCCGTCAATAGTCATGATATACAGAAAACGACACATGGAAATGCATGGTTCTCTTTGAATCCTTAAATCACAGTCTGATACTAGAGACTCTGCTTTTTGGCAAGTTGCGATTCACTTCCTTCTGCAGCAGATTTAATTGTTTGGTTTGGAAATGAAATAGTCAAAAATGGATCGCGCAACAAACATGCTTTTTCAATATATTTTTCTCAAGAACAATATTTTCACAAGTGGATGATAAATATTTGGCCCCAGTCAGAGCGTGGGAGTATGGAGTTTAACGTCAGAGTAAAATCAGGCCTTCTGGACAGATAGCAAACACTCCCAGACCTCGTTCTCACAACCAACAAGAACTGACAGACAGAGGAGAGAGAGAGTAGGTCAGAGAAATGCAGGGACTAACTGTTTATTTTGTTTAACCTTTATCTAACTAGGCAAGTCAGTTAAGAACAAATTCTTATATTCAATGACGACCTAGGAACAGTGGGTTAACTGCCTGTTCAGAGGCAGAACGACAGATTTGTAACTTGTCAGCTCGGGATTTGAAGTTGCAACCGTCCGGTTACTAGACCAACGCTCTAACCACTAGGCTACGCTGTCTGTAGTAGTTCAGAGATATACAGGGACTAACGGTCTGTAGTAGGTCAGAGATATACCAGATATACAGGGACTAACGGTCTGTAGGAGGTCAGAGATATACAGGGACTAACGGTCTGTAGGAGGTCAGATATACAGGGACTAACAGTCTGTAGGAGGTCAGAGATATACCAGATATACAGGGACTAACGGTCTGTAGGAAGTCAGAGATATACAGGGACTAACGGTCTGTAGGAGGTCAGAGATATACAGGGACTAACGGTCTGTAGTAGGTCAGAGATATACCAGATATACAGGGACTAACGGTCTGTAGGAGGTCAGAGATATACAGGGACTAACGGTCTGTAGTAGGTCAGAGATATACCAGATATACAGGGACTAACGGTCTGTAGGAGGTCAGAGATGTACCAGATATACAGGGACTAACGGTCTGTAGGAGGTCAGAGATATACAGGGACTAACAGTCTGTAGGAGGTCAGAGATATACAGGGACTAACGGTCTGTAGGAGGTCAGAGATATACAGGACTAACGGTCTGTAGGAGGTCTGAGATAAACAGGGACTAATGGTCTGTAGGAGGTCAGAGATATACAGGACTAACGGTCTGTAGGAGGTCAGAGATATACAGGGACTAACGGTCTGTAGTAGGCCAGAGATATACCAGATATACAGGGACTAACAGTCTGTAGTAGGTCAGAGATATACAGGGACTAACGGTCTGTAGGAGGTCAGAGATATACAGGGACTAACAGTCTGTAGTAGGTCAGAGATATACCAGATATACAGGGACTAACGGTCTGTAGTAGGTCAGAGATATACAGGGACTAACGGTCTGTAGGAGGTCAGATATACAGGGACTAACGGTCTGTAGGAGGTCAGAGATATACCAGATATACAGGGACTAACGGTCTGTAGGAGGTCAGAGATATACAGGACTAACGGTCTGTAGTAGGTCAGAGATATACCAGATATACAGGGACTAACGGTCTGTAGTAGGTCAGAGATATACAGGGACTAACGGTCTGTAGTAGGTCAGAGATATACAGGGACCAACAGTCTGTAGGAGGTCAGAGATATACAGGGACTAACGGTCTGTAGGAGGTCAGAGATATACCAGATATACAGGGACTAACGGTCTGTAGGAGGTCAGAGATATACAGGGACTAACGGTCTGTAGGAGGTCAGAGATATACCAGATATACAGGGACTAACGGTCTGTAGGAAGTCAGAGATATACAGGGACTAACGGTCTGTAGGAGGTCAGAGATATACAGGGACTAACGGTCTGTAGTAGGTCAGAGATATACCAGATATACAGGGACTAACGGTCTGTAGGAGGTCAGAGATATACCAGATATACAGGGACTAACGGTCTGTAGGAGGTCAGAGATATACAGGGACTAACGGTCTGTAGGAGGTCAGAGATATACAGGGACTAACGGTCTGTAGGAGGTCAGAGATATACAGGGACTAACGGTCTGTAGGAGGTCAGAGATATACAGGGACTAACGGTCTGTAGGAGGTCAGAGATATACAGGGACTAATGGTCTGTAGGAGGTCAGAGATATACAGGGACTAACGGTCTGTAGTAGGTCAGAGATATACCAGATATACAGGGACTAACAGTCTGTAGTAGGTCAGAGATATACAGGGACTAACGGTCTGTAGGAGGTCAGAGATATACAGGGACTAACAGTCTGTAGTAGGTCAGAGATATACCAGATATACAGGGACTAACGGTCTGTAGTAGGTCAGAGATATACAGGGACTAACGGTCTGTAGTAGGTCATAGATATACAGGGACTAACGGTCTGTAGGAGGTCAGAGATATACCAGATATACAGGGACTAACGGTCTGTAGGAGGTCAGAGATATACAGGGACTAACGGTCTGTAGTAGGTCAGAGATATACCAGATATACAGGGACTAACGGTCTGTAGTAGGTCAGAGATATACAGGGACTAACAGTCTGTAGTAGGTCAGAGATATACAGGGACTAACGGTCTGTAGTCGGTCAGAGATATACAGGGACTAACGGTCTGTAGGAGGTCAGAGATATACAGGGACTAACGGTCTGTAGGAGGTCAGAGATATACAGGGACTAATGGTCTGTAGTAGGTCAGAGATATACAGGGACTAACAGTCTGTAGGAGGTCAGAGATATACAGGGACTAACGGTCTGTAGGAGGTCAGAGATATAACAGATATACAGGGACTAACGGTCTGTAGGAGTTCAGAGATATACAGGGACTAACGGTCTGTAGTCGGTCAGAGATATACAGGGACTAACGGTCTGTAGGAGGTCAGAGATATACCAGATATACAGGGACTAACGGTCTGTAGTAGGTCAGAGATATACAGGGACTAACGGTCTGTAGTCGGTCAGAGATATACAGGGACTAACGGTCTGTAGGAGGTCAGAGATATACCAGATATACAGGGACTAACGGTCTGTAGTAGGTCAGAGATATACAGGGACTAACGGTCTGTAGTAGGTCAGAGATAAACCAGATATACATAACGGTCTGTAGTAGGTCAGAGATATACAGGGACTAACGGTCTGTAGTAGGTCAGAGATATACCAGATATACAGGGACTAACGGTCTGTAGTAGGTCAGAGATATACAGGGACTAACGGTCTGTAGGAGGTCAGAGATATACAGGGACTAACGGTCTGTAGGAGGTCAGAGATATACAGGGACTAACGGTCTGTAGGAGGTCAGAGATATACAGGGACTAACGGTCTGTAGGAGGTCAGAGATATACAGGGACTAACGGTCTGTAGGAGGTCAGAGATATACAGGGACTAACGGTCTGTAGGAGGTCAGAGATATACAGGGACTAACGGTCTGTAGGAGGTCAGAGATATACAGGGACTAACGGTCTGTAGTAGGTCAGAGATATACAGGGACTAACGGTCTGTAGGAGGTCAGAGATATACAGGGACTAACGGTCTGTAGGAGGTCAGAGATATACAGGGACTAACAGTCTGTAGGAGGTCAGAGATATACAGGGACTAACGGTCTGTAGGAGGTCAGAGATATACAGGGACTAACAGTCTGTAGGAGGTCAGAGATATACAGGGACTAACGGTCTGTAGGAGGTCAGAGATATACCAGATATACAGGGACTAACGGTCTGTAGGAGGTCAGAGATATACAGGGACTAACGGTCTGTAGGAGGTCAGAGATATACAGGGACTAACGGTCTGTAGTAGGTCAGAGATATACAGGGACTAACAGTCTGTAGGAGGTCAGAGATATACAGGGACTAACGGTCTGTAGGAGGTCAGAGATATACCAGATATACAGGGACTAACGGTCTGTAGGAGTTCAGAGATATACAGGGACTAACGGTCTGTAGTCGGTCAGAGATATACAGGGACAAACGGTCTGTAGGAGGTCAGAGATATACCAGATATACAGGGACTAACGGTCTGTAGTCGGTCAGAGATATACAGGGACTAACAGTCTGTAGTCGGTCAGAGATATACAGGGACTAACGGTCTGTAGGAGGTCAGAGATATACCAGATATACAGGGACTAACGGTCTGTAGTAGGTCAGAGATATACAGGGACTAACGGTCTGTAGTAGGTCAGAGA
The DNA here is from genome assembly GCF_018296145.1 of Oncorhynchus tshawytscha. Classification (NCBI taxonomy): domain Eukaryota; kingdom Metazoa; phylum Chordata; class Actinopteri; order Salmoniformes; family Salmonidae; genus Oncorhynchus; species Oncorhynchus tshawytscha. Next base: position 51,425 of record NW_024608570.1, read on the forward strand.
TATACCAGATATACAGGGACTAACAGTCTGTAGTCGGTCAGAGATATACAGGGACTAACGGTCTGTAGTAGGTCAGAGATAAACCAGATATACAGGGACTAACGGTCTGTAGTAGGTCAGAGATATACAGGGACTAACGGTCTGTAGTAGGTCAGAGATATACCAGATATACAGGGACTAACGGTCTGTAGTAGGTCAGAGATATACAGGGACTAACGGTCTGTAGGAGGTCAGAGATATACAGGGACTAACGGTCTGTAGGAGGTCAGAGATATACAGGGACTAACGGTCTGTAGGAGGTCAGAGATATACAGGGACTAACGGTCTGTAGGAGGTCAGAGATATACAGGGACTAACGGTCTGTAGGAGGTCAGAGATATACAGGGACTAACAGTCTGTAGTAGGTCAGAGATATACAGGGACTAACGGTCTGTAGGAGGTCAGAGATATACAGGGACTAACGGTCTGTAGGAGGTCAGAGATATACAGGGACTAACAGTCTGTAGGAGGTCAGAGATATACAGGGACTAACGGTCTGTAGGAGGTCAGAGATATACAGGGACTAACGGTCTGTAGGAGGTCAGAGATATACAGGGACTAACGGTCTGTAGTCGGTCAGAGATATACCAGACATACAGGGACTAACGGTCTGTAGGAGGTCAGAGATATACAGGGACTAACGGTCTGTAGGAGGTCAGAGATATACAGGGACTAACGGTCTGTAGGAGGTCAGAGATATACAGGGACTAACGGTCTGTAGGAGGTCAGAGATATACAGGGACTAACGGTCTGTAGTCGGTCAGAGATATACAGGGACTAACGGTCTGTAGTAGGTCAGAGATATACCAGATATACAGGGATTAACGGTCTGTAGGAGGTCAGAGATATACAGGGACTAACGGTCTGTAGGCGGTCAGAGATATACAGGGACTAACGGTCTGTAGGAGGTCAGAGATATACCAGATATACAGGGACTAACGGTCTGTAGGAGGTCAGAGATATACAGGGACTAACGGTCTGTAGGAGGTCAGAGATATAAAGGGACTAACGGTATGTAGGAGGTCAGAGATATACAGGGACTAACGGTCTGTAGGAGGTCAGAGATATACAGGGACTAACGGTCTGTAGGAGGTCAGAGATATACAGGGACTAATGGTCTGTAGGAGGTCAGAGATATACAGGGACTAACGGTCTGTAGTAGGTCAGAGATATACCAGATATACAGGGACTAACAGTCTGTAGGAGGTCAGAGATATACAGGGACTAACGGTCTGTAGGAGGTCAGAGATATACAGGGACTAACGGTCTGTAGGAGGTCAGAGATATACAGGGACTAACGGTCTGTAGGAGGTCAGAGATATACAGGGACTAACAGTCTGTAGTAGGTCAGAGATATACCAGATATACAGGGACTAACGGTCTGTAGTAGGTCAGAGATATACAGGGATTAACGGTCTGTAGGAGGTCAGAGATATACAGGGACTAACGGTCTGTAGGAGGTCAGAGATATACAGGGACTAACGGTCTGTAGTAGGTCAGATATACAGGGACTAACAGTCTGTAGTAGGTCAGATATACAGGGACTAACAGTCTGTAGTAGGTCAGAGATATACAGGGACTAACGGTCTGTAGGAGGTCAGATATACAGGGACTAACAGTCTGTAGTAGGTCAGAGATATACCAGATATACAGGGACTAACGGTCTGTAGTAGGTCAGAGATATACAGGGACTAACGGTCTGTAGTAGGTCAGAGATATACAGGGACTAACGGTCTGTAGGAGGTCAGAGATATACCAGATATACAGGGACTAACGGTCTGTAGGAGGTCAGAGATATACAGGGACTAACGGTCTGTAGTAGGTCAGAGATATACCAGATATACAGGGACTAACGGTCTGTAGTAGGTCAGAGATATACAGGGACTAACGGTCTGTAGTAGGTCAGAGATATACAGGGACTAACAGTCTGTAGTAGGTCAGAGATATACAGGGACTAACGGTCTGTAGTCGGTCAGAGATATACAGGGACTAACGGTCTGTAGGAGGTCAGAGATATACAGGGACTAACGGTCTGTAGGAGGTCAGAGATATACCAGATATACAGGGACTAACGGTCTGTAGGAGTTCAGAGATATACAGGGACTAACGGTCTGTAGTCGGTCAGAGATATACAGGGACTAACGGTCTGTAGGAGGTCAGAGATATACAGGGACTAACGGTCTGTAGTAGGTCAGAGATATACCAGATATACAGGGACTAACGGTCTGTAGTAGGTCAGAGATATACAGGGACTAACGGTCTGTAGTAGGTCAGAGATATACAGGGACTAACAGTCTGTAGTAGGTCAGAGATATACAGGGACTAACGGTCTGTAGTCGGTCAGAGATATACAGGGACTAACGGTCTGTAGGAGGTCAGAGATATACAGGGACTAACGGTCTGTAGGAGGTCAGAGATATACCAGATATACAGGGACTAACGGTCTGTAGGAGTTCAGAGATATACAGGGACTAACGGTCTGTAGTCGGTCAGAGATATACAGGGACTAACGGTCTGTAGGAGGTCAGAGATATACCAGATATACAGGGACTAACGGTCTGTAGTCGGTCAGAGATATACAGGGACTAACAGTCTGTAGTCGGTCAGAGATATACAGGAACTAACGGTCTGTAGGAGGTCAGAGATATACCAGATATACAGGGACTAACGGTCTGTAGTAGGTCAGAGATATACAGGGACTAACGGTCTGTAGTAGGTCAGAGATATACCAGATATACAGGGACTAACAGTCTGTAGTCGGTCAGAGATATACAGGGACTAACGGTCTGTAGTAGGTCAGAGATAAACCAGATATACAGGGACTAACGGTCTGTAGTAGGTCAGAGATATACAGGGACTAACGGTCTGTAGTAGGTCAGAGATATACCAGATATACAGGGACTAACGGTCTGTAGTAGGTCAGAGATATACAGGGACTAACGGTCTGTAGGAGGTCAGAGATATACAGGGACTAACGGTCTGTAGGAGGTCAGAGATATACAGGGACTAACGGTCTGTAGGAGGTCAGAGATATACAGGGACTAACGGTCTGTAGGAGGTCAGAGATATACAGGGACTAACAGTCTGTAGTAGGTCAGAGATATACAGGGACTAACGGTCTGTAGGAGGTCAGAGATATACAGGGACCCAACAGTCTGTAGAGGTCAGAGATATACAGGGACTAACGGTCTGTAGGAGGTCAGAGATATACAGGGACTAACAGTCTGTAGGAGGTCAGAGATATACAGGGACTAACGGTCTGTCGGAGGTCAGAGATATACAGGGACTAACGGTCTGTAGGAGGTCAGAGATATACAGGGACTAACGGTCTGTAGTCGGTCAGAGATATACCAGATATACAGGGACTAACGGTCTGTAGGAGGTCAGAGATATACAGGGACTAACGGTCTGTAGGAGGTCAGAGATATACAGGGACTAACGGTCTGTAGGAGGTCAGAGATATACAGGGACTAACGGTCTGTAGGAGGTCAGAGATATACAGGGACTAACGGTCTGTAGTCGGTCAGAGATATACAGGGACTAACGGTCTGTAGTAGGTCAGAGATATACCAGATATACAGGGACTAACGGTCTGTAGGAGGTCAGAGATATACAGGGACTAACGGTCTGTAGTCGGTCAGAGATATACAGGGACTAACGGTCTGTAGGAGGTCAGAGATATACCAGATATACAGGGACTAACGGTCTGTAGTAGGTTAGAGATATACAGGGACTAACGGTCTGTAGGAGGTCAGAGATATACAGGGACTAACGGTCTGTAGTAGGTCAGAGATATACAGGGACTAACAGTCTGTAGGAGGTCAGAGATATACAGGGACTAACGGTCTGTAGGAGGTCAGAGATATACCAGATATACAGGGACTAACAGTCTGTAGGAGTTCAGAGATATACAGGGACTAACGGTCTGTAGTCGGTCAGAGATATACAGGGACTAACGGTCTGTAGGAGGTCAGAGATATACCAGATATACAGGGACTAACGGTCTGTAGTCGGTCAGAGATATACAGGGACTAACGGTCTGTAGGAGGTCAGAGATAAACCAGATATACAGGGACTAACGGTCTGTAGTAGGTCAGAGATATACAGGGACTAACGGTCTGTAGTAGGTCAGAGATATACCAGATATACAGGGACTAACGGTCTGTAGTAGGTCAGAGATATACAGGGACTAATGGTCTGTAGGAGGTCAGAGATATACAGGGACTAACGGTCTGTAGGAGGTCAGAGATATACAGGGACTAACGGTCTGTAGGAGGTCAGAGATATACAGGGACTAACGGTCTGTAGGAGGTCAGAGATATACAGAGACTAACGGTCTGTAGGAGGTCAGAGATATACAGGGACTAACAGTCTGTAGTAGGTTAGAGATATACAGGGACTAACGGTCTGTAGGAGGTCAGAGATATACAGGGACTAACGGTCTGTAGGAGGTCAGAGATATACAGGGACTAACAGTCTGTAGGAGGCCAGAGATATACAGGGACTAACGGTCTGTAGGAGGTCAGAGATATACAGGGACTAACGGTCTGTAGTCGGTCAGAGATATACAGGGACTAACGGTCTGTAGTCGGTCAGAGATATACCAGATATACAGGGACTAACGGTCTGTAGGAGGTCAGAGATATACAGGGACTAACGGTCTGTAGGAGGTCAGAGATATACAGGGACTAACGGTCTGTAGTAGGTCAGAGATATACCAGATATACAGGGACTAACGGTCTGTAGGAGGTCAGAGATATACAGGGACTAACGGTCTGTAGGAGGTCAGAGATATACAGGGACTAACGGTCTGTAGTAGGTCAGAGATATACCAGATATACAGGGACTAACGGTCTGTAGGAGGTCAGAGATATACAGGGACTAACGGTCTGTAGGAGGTCAGAGATATACAGGGACTAACGGTCTGTAGTCGGTCAGAGATATACAGGGACTAACGGTCTGTAGTAGGTCAGAGATATACCAGATATACAGGGACTAACGGTCTGTAGGAGGTCAGAGATATACAGGGACTAACGGTCTGTAGGCGGTCAGAGATATACAGGGACTAACGGTCTGTAGGAGGTCAGAGATATACCAGATATACAGGGACTAACGGTCTGTAGGAGGTCAGAGATATACAGGGACTAACGGTCTGTAGGAGGTCAGAGATATACAGGGACTAACGGTCTGTAGGAGGTCAGAGATATACAGGGACTAACGGTCTGTAGGAGGTCAGAGATATACAGGGACTAACGGTCTGTAGGAGGTCAGAGATATACATTGACTAACAGTCTGTAGGAGGTCAGAGATATACCAGATATACAGGGACTAACGGTCTGTAGTAGGTCAGAGATATACAGGGACTAACGGTCTGTAGGAGGTCAGAGATATACAGGGACTAACGGTCTGTAGGAGGTCAGAGATATACAGGGACTAATGGTCTGTAGGAGGTCAGAGATATACAGGGACTAACGGTCTGTAGTAGGTCAGAGATATACCAGATATACAGGGACTAACAGTCTGTAGTAGGTCAGAGATATACAGGGACTAACGGTCTGTAGGAGGTCAGATATACAGGGACTAACAGTCTGTAGTAGGTCAGAGATATACCAGATATACAGGGACTAACGGTCTGTAGTAGGTCAGAGATATACCAGATATACAGGGTCTAACGGTCTGTAGTAGGTCAGAGATATACAGGGACTAACGGTCTGTAGTAGGTCAGAGATATACAGGGACAAACGGTCTGTAGGAGGTCAGAGATATACCAGATATACAGGGACTAACGGTCTGTAGGAGGTCAGAGATATACAGGGACTAACGGTCTGTAGTAGGTCAGAGATATACCAGATATACAGGGACTAACGGTCTGTAGTAGGTCAGAGATATACAGGACTAACGGTCTGTAGTAGGTCAGAGATATACAGGGACTAACAGTCTGTAGTAGGTCAGAGATATACAGGGACTAACGGTCTGTAGTCGGTCAGAGATATACAGGGACTAACGGTCTGTAGGAGGTCAGAGATATACCAGATATACAGGGACTAACGGTCTGTAGAAGGTCAGAGATATACAGGGACTAACGGTCTGTAGGAGGTCAGAGATATACAGGACTAACGGTCTGTAGTAGGTCAGAGATATACAGGGACTAACAGTCTGTAGGAGGTCAGAGATATACAGGGACTAACGGTCTGTAGGAGGTCAGAGATATACCAGATATACAGGGACTAACGGTCTGTAGGAGTTCAGAGATATACAGGGACTAACGGTCTGTAGATATCAGGGTCAGAGATATACAGGGACTAACAGTCTGTAGGAGGTCAGAGATATACCAGATATACAGGGACTAACGGTCTGTAGTCGGTCAGAGATATACAGGGACTAACGGTCTGTAGGAGGTCAGAGATAAACCAGATATACAGGGACTAACGGTCTGTAGTAGGTCAGAGATATACAGGGACTAACGGTCTGTAGTAGGTCAGAGATATACCAGATATACAGGGACTAACGGTCTGTAGTAGGTCAGAGATATACAGGGACTAACATTCTGTAGTAGGTCAGAGATATACAGGGACTAACGGTCTGTAGGAGGTCAGAGATATACAGGGACTAACGGTCTGTAGGAGGTCAGAGATATACAGGGACTAACGGTCTGTAGGAGGTCAGAGATATACAGGGACTAACGGTCTGTAGGAGGTCAGAGATATACAGAGACTAACGGTCTGTAGGAGGTCAGAGATATACAGGGACTAACAGTCTGTAGTAGGTTAGAGATATACAGGGACTAACGGTCTGTAGGAGGTCAGAGATATACAGGGACTAACAGTCTGTAGGAGGTCAGAGATATACAGGGACTAACGGTCTGTAGGAGGTCAGAGATATACAGGGACTAACGGTCTGTAGTCGGTCAGAGATATACAGGACTAACGGTCTGTAGTCGGTCAGAGATATACCAGATATACAGGGACTAACGGGTCTGTAGGAGGTCAGAGATATACAGGGACTAACGGTCTGTAGGAGGTCAGAGATATACAGGACTAACGGTCTGTAGTAGGTCAGAGATATACCAGATATACAGGGACTAACAGTCTGTAGGAGGTCAGAGATATACAGGGACTAACAGTCTGTAGGAGGTCAGAGATATACAGGGACTAACGGTCTGTAGGAGGTCAGAGATATACAGGGACTAACGGTCTGTAGTCGGTCAGAGATATACAGGGACTAACGGTCTGTAGTCGGTCAGAGATATACCAGATATACAGGGACTAACGGTCTGTAGGAGGTCAGAGATATACAGGGACTAACGGTCTGTAGGAGGTCAGAGATATACAGGGACTAACGGTCTGTAGTAGGTCAGAGATATACCAGATATACAGGGACTAACAGTCTGTAGGAGGTCAGAGATATACAGGGACTAACGGTCTGTAGTCGGTCAGAGATATACAGGGACTAACGGTCTGTAGTCGGTCAGAGATATACCAGATATACAGGGACTAACGGTCTGTAGTAGGTCAGAGATATACAGGGACTAACGGTCTGTAGGAGGTCAGAGATATACAGGGACTAACATTCTGTAGTAGGTCAGAGATATACAGGGACTAACGGTCTGTAGTAGGTCAGAGATATACAGGGACTAACAGTCTGTAGGAGGTCAGATATACAGGGACTAACGGTCTGTAGGAGGTCAGAGATATACCAGATATACAGGGACTAACGGTCTGTAGGAGGTCAGAGATATACAGGGACTAACGGTCTGTAGTAGGTCAGAGATATACAGGGACTAACAGTCTGTAGGAGGTCAGAGATATACAGGACTAACGGTCTGTAGGAGGTCAGAGATATACAGGGACTAACATTCACTTTCCTCAGTCAAAATAATGTATCTGTTTACTCATAATAACCCTCATGTCTCTTCATCCTCTCAACGTTAGAATGACATTTACATCTTAACACATCTCTGTTGATGTCATCTGTACCCTCGAAGCGATGTTAGTGACCCTTCGTTCAGTTTATCCTCTTGCACTAACCATACCCTTTGCAGGGTTTCGGGGATCCCTCTGGAGAGTACTGGGCAGGAAATGACCTCATCCATCTGCTGACCAGCTCCCAGGAGTACAGTCTCCAGGTGCAGCTGAAGGATGACGAGGGGAACGAGGCCTACTCCCACTACGATCACTTCTATATAGACGCAGAGGACAAAAACTACAGGTACCAGCGTGCAATGCTCCCATTACGATCATTTCTATATGGACACAGTGGACAAAAACTACAGATACCAGCATGCAATGCACCATCCCACAGCAGGGAAGGCTGAGAGTCAAATCAAATCAAATATTATTTGACACATGCTTCAAAAACCACCTGTGTGGACGAACAGTGAAATGCTGACCTCCCAACAATGCAGAGAGAAAGAAAAGGAAAGTAATAACCAAGGAATAAATACATTTTAACTTGGCTATTTACAACAACAACTTGTACAGTAGGTAGGGGTAAAGGATAGATAATAAACAGTAACAGCAGTATACTGTAGGTAGGGGTAAAGGATAGATAATAGACAGTAACAGCAGTATACTGTAGGTAGGGGTAAAGGATAGATAATAAACAGTAACAGCAGTATACTGTAGGTAGGGGTAAAGGATAGATAATAGACAGTAACAGCAGTATACTGTAGGTAGGGGTAAAGGATAGATAATAGACAGTAACAGCAGTATACTGTAGGTAGGGGTAAAGGATAGATAATAGACAGTAACAGCAGTATACTGTAGGTAGGGGTAAAGGATAGATAATAGACAGTAACTGCAGTATACTGTAGGTAGGGGTAAAGGATAGATAATAGACAGTAACAGCAGTATACTGTAGGTAGGTAGGGGTAAAGGATAGATAATAGACAGTAACAGCAGCATATGTGATGAGGCAAAAGAGTCAATGCAGGTAGGCTAGGTAGCTATTGGTTAACTAACTATTTATCAGTCTTGTTTATCAGTCTTATGGTTTGGGGGTAGATGCTGTTCAGGTCCTGTTGGTTCCAGACTTGGTGCATCGGTACTGCTTGCTGTGCGGTAGCAGAGAAAACAGTCTATGGTTTGGGGGTAGAAGCTGGTCAGGGTCCTGTTGGTTCCAGACTTGGTGCATCAGTACTGCTTGCTGTGCGGTAGCAGAGAGAACAGTCTCTGGTTTGGGGTAGAAGCTGGTCAGGGTCCTGTTGGTTCCAGACTTGGTGCATCGGTACTGCTTGCTGTGTGGTAGCAGAGAGAACAGTCTATAACTTGCGGTCGGATTGCGGGTTCATAGGGAACGAAGTCCATATTTCTCACACTTACACTAAGTGAGATTTTATCCTCAATCAGTCTTACTATTGTGTTAAAACTCTTCTGACATGTTAAGCTCTTAGAGCTATGTCTCAATCAGATCCGAATCAGGAAACTAAGTGGAAGTAACCCTGATTCTAGGGAGAGTTTGGTAAATAATTGTGTTTCTGAAAGGCATATATGACTGGAGGTAATTGAATTAACCTGTAACCCTGGCAAATCATCCAGCACTTTAACTGAGTCCTTCCCTTCCTTATCGCCGGGTTGAAAGTAAAAGGACGAAAGAGTAGATCATGTGATCTGTCTAGAAACATTTGATGCAGTGTTTGAAAAAGGCTGGAGGTATTTGACATGGGATGATGGTGTTGATGTGAGACACAGGAGGTATTTGACACAGTGATATTCTTTGTGATGAGTAATGACGTTACCTAGACATTTAGATCCAGGATTATCCTTAAATTACCTAAAATCCTACAAAGTTACCTAGACATTTAGATCCAGGATTATCCTTAAATTACCTGAAATCCTACAAAGTTACCTAGACATTTAGATCCAGGATTATCCTTAAATTACCTAAAATCCTACAAAGTTACCTAGACATTTAGATCCAGGATTATCCTTAAATTACCTGAAATCCTACAAAGTTACCTAGACATTTAGATCCAGGATTATCCTTAAATTACCTAAAATCCTACAAAGTTACCTAGACATTTAGATCCAGGACCATCCTTATTAAATGACCTAAAATCCCCAGTGTGTTGGCGCTGTATTCATCCTCCTCTGTGTGTGACAAGCCCCTGAATGTTGCTGGTGTTGGTGAGCTGTCAGACCTGTTGCCAACCTCTGCTGAGCAGCACTCCATCTCACCTCGTTGTGTATGTGCTAGGTACATTATCATGCTGAGAACACTGGCTCTCCGCTGGTTTTCCTCTCCAGGGTTGGGTTCATTTAGGGACCTCCCCAGCCAGAGGCCTGTGGTGCTAGGCTTTTACCCAGCCAATGCATTCCCTACTCGGCCAAGGCATCCCCTTCTCAAGCTTTCTCTGGCTAATTCATCCCTTTCTCAAGCTTTCTCTGGCTAATTCAACCTCTTCTCAAGCTTTCTCTGGCTAATTCAACCTCTTCTCGATCTTTCTCAGGCTAATTCAACCTCTTCTCAAGCTTTCTCTGGCTAATTCACCCCCTTCTCAAGCTTTCTCTGGCCAGTAAAACCTATTCTCTAGCCTTCTCCATACAAGACAACCCCTTATCCATATGCAACCCCTGCTCTGGACCAGTCCGGCCACCCAATTACTCCAACCTCTTCCAACCATCCAACCAAGGAAGGCACCCAACCCTTCCCCCAGTGTTTCCAGGCCAAAGCAACATCTTCTCCAGCCCCCTCTCCCAAATGTTCCCTGTAACTAAGGCAGTCAGACCCATAGCCAGCCCCCTCTCCCAAATGTTCCCTGTAACTAAGGCAGTCAGACCCATAGCCAGCCCCCTCTCCCAAATGTTCCCTGTAACTAAGGCATTCAGACCCATAACCAGCCCCCTTTACCATCGGTAGCTAAGGCAGTCTCATATCCATAGCCAGCCCCCTCTCCCATCTGTCCCTGTAACTAAGGCAGTCAGACCCATAGCCAGAGGGGAGGAGTCAGGCAGTTAGACCCAGAGGGGAGGAGGAAGAGGAAAGGGAGGAGGAAGAGGAGAGGGAGGAGGGAGGAAGAGGAGGAGAGGAGGAGGAGAGGGAGGAGGAGAGAAGGAGGAGAGGGAGAAGGGAGGAAGAGGAGAGGGAGGAGCAGAGGAGGAGGAGAATGAGGAGTCCTTAGAGGTAGGTGTTTAGTCCCAGGGTCCTTAGCTTAGTGATGAGCTTGGAGGGCACTATGGTGTTGAACGCTGAGCTGTAGTCAATGCACAGCATTCTCATGTAGGTGTTCCTTTTGTCCAGGTGGGAAAGGGCAGTGTGGAGTGCTATAGAGATTGCGTCATCTGTGGATCTGTTGGGGCGGTATGTAAATTGGAGTGGATACAGGGTGTCTGGGATGATGGTGTTGATGTGAGACACAGTGATATTCTTTGTGATGAGTAACGACGTTACCTAGACATTTAGATCCAGGATTATCCTTAAATGACCTAAAATCCTACAAAGTTACCTAGACATTTAGATCCAGGACCATCCTTATTAAATGACCTTAAATCCTCAGTGTGTTGGCGCTGTATTCATCCTCCTCTGTGTGTGACAAGCCCCCTGAATGTTGCTGGTGTTGGTGAGCTGTCAGACCTGTTGCCAACCTCTGCTGAGCAGCACTCCATCTCACCTCGTTGTGTATGTGCTAGGTACATTATCATGCTGAGAACACTGGCTCTCCGCTGGTTTTCCTCTCCAGGGTTGGGTTAATTTAGGGACCTCCCCAGCCAGAGGCCTGTGGTGCTGTAGTCAATGAACAGCATTCTCATGTAGGTGTTCCTTTTGTCCAGGTGGGAAAGGGCAGTGTGGAGTGCAATAGAGATTGCGTCATCTGTGGATTTGTTGGGGCGGTATGTAAATTGAAGTGGATACAGGGTGTCTGGGATGATGGTGTTGATGTGAGCCATGACCAGCCTTTCAAAGCATTTCATGCTACATATGTGAGTGCTACAGGGCAATAGCCGTTTAGGCAGGTTACTTTTGCATTCTTGGACACAGGGATTATGGTGGTTTGCTTGAAACATGTAGGTATTACATACTGGGTCAGGGAGAGGATGAAAATGTCAGTGAAGACCAGCTGGTCAGCGCATGTTCTGAGTACATGTGCTGGTTGACCTGCGGCCTTGTGAATGTTAACCTGTTTAAAGGGCTTACTCACATCAGTGATCACACAGTCATCCGGAATGGCTGGTGCTGTCATCTATGGTTCAGTGTTGCTTGCCTCGGAAGTAAGCATAGAAGGCATTTAGCTCATCTGGTCGGCTCACGTCACTGGGCAGCTCACGGCTGGGTTTCCCTTTTTACACCATGATAGTTTGCAAGCCCTGCCACATCCGTCGAGTGTCAGAACAAGTGTAGTAGGATTCAAATTAGATTTTTGTCCTGTATTGATTCTTTGCCTGTTTGATGGTTCGTCAAAGGGTATAGCAGGATTTATTATAATTGTTCAGATTAGTCTCCTGTTCCTTGAAAGCAGCAGCTCAAGCCTTTAGATCAGTGCGGATGAATCCCAGAACATATTCCAGTCTGTGCTAGCGAAACAGTCCTGTAGCTTAGCAACAATTTCATCGGACCACTTCTGTATTGAGCGTATCACTGGTACTTCCTGTTTGAGATTTTTGATTGTGACGCAGGAATCAGGAGGATAAAGTTATGGTCAGATTTGCCAAATGGAGGATGAGGGAGAGCTTTGTATGAGTCTCTGTGTGTGGAGTAAAGGTAGTCTAAAATCAGCTTCGATCTCCAGCCCATCAGACTGTTAAACAGTCTCCACTAGCCAGCCTCTTCCTTTTCCCATCTCCAGCCCATCAGACTGTTAAACAGTCTCCACTAGCCGGCCTCTTCCTTTTCCCATCTCCAGTCTCCACTAGCCGACCTCTTCCTTTTCCCATCTCCAGTCTCCACTAGCCAGCCTCTTCCTTTTCCCATCTCCAGTCTCCACTAGCCGGCCTCTTCCTTTTCCCATCTCCAGTCTCCACTAGCCGGCTCTTCCTTTTCCCATCTCCAGTCTCCACTAGCCGGCCTCTTCCTTTTCCCATCTCCAGTCTCCACTAGCTGGCCTCTTCCTTTCCCATCTCCAGTCTCCACTAGCCAGCCTCTTCCTTTTCCCATCTCCAGTCTCCACTAGCCGGCCTCTTCCTTTTCCCATCTCCAGTCTCCACTAGCCGGCCTCTTCCTTTTCCCATCTCCAGTCTCCACTAGCCGGCCTCTTCCTTTTCCCATCTCCAGTCTCCACTAGCCAGCCTCTTCCTTTTCCCATCTCCAACCCATCAGACTGTTAAACAGTCTCCACTAGCCAGCCTCTTCCTTTTCCCATCTCCAGTCTCCACTAGCCGGCCTCTTCCTTTTCCCATCTCCAGCCCATCAGACTGTTAAACAGTCTCCACTAGCCAGCCTCTTCCTTATCCCATCTCCAGTCTCCACTAGCCAGCCTCTTCCTTTTCCCATCTCCAACCCATCAGATTGTTAAACAGTCTCCACTAGCCAGCCTCTTCCTTTTCCCATCTCCAGTCTCCACTAGCCAGCCTCTTCCTTATCCCATCTCCAGTCTCTACTAGCCGGCCTCTTCCTTTTCCCATCTCCAGTCTCCATTAGCCGGCTCTTCCTTTTCCCATCTCCAGCCTCCACTAGCCAGCCTCTTCCTTTTCCCATCTCCAGTCTCCATTAGCCAGCCTCTTCCTTTTCCTATCTCCAGCCTCCACTAGCCAGTCTCCACTAGCCAGCCTCTTCCTTTTCCCATCTCCAGTCTCCACTAGCCGGCCTCTTCCTTTTCCCATCTCCAGCCTCTACTAGCCAGCCTCTTCCTTTTCCCATCTCCAACCCATCAGACTGTTAAACAGTCTCCACTAGCCAGCCTCTTCCTTTTCCCATCTCCAGTCTCTACTAGCCGGCCTCTTTTCCTTTTCCCATCTCCAACCCATCAGACTGTTAAACAGTCTCCACTAGCCAGCCTCTTCCTTTTTTCCCATCTCCAGTCTCTACTTAGCCGGTATCTTCCTTTTCCCAACTCCAGTCTCCACTCAGCCAGCCTCTTCCTTTTTCCCATCTCCAGTCTCCACTAGCCGGCCTCTTCCTTTTTTCCCATCTCCAGTCTCCACTAGCCACCCTTCCTTTTCCCATTTTCCTCCAACCCATCAGACTGTTAAACAGTCTCTACTAGCCGGCCTCTTCCTTTTCCCATCTCCAACCCATCAGACTGTTAAACAGTCTCCACTAGCCAGCCTCTTTTTCCTTTTTCCCATCTCCAGTCTCCACTAGCCGGCCTCTTCCTTTTCCCATCTCCAGCCCATCAGACTGTTAAACAGTCTCCACTAGCCAGCCTCTTTCCTTATCCCATCTCCAGTCTCCACTAGCCAGCCTCTTCCTTTTTTTTCCCATCTCCAACCCATCAGATTGTTAAACAGTCTCCACTAGCCAGCCTCTTCCTTTTCCCATCTCCAGTCTCCACTAGCCAGCCTCTTCCTTATCCCATCTCCAGTCTCTACTAGCCGGCCTCTTCCTTTTCCCATCTCCAGTCTCCATTAGCCGGCCTCTTCCTTTTTCCCATCTCCAGCCTCCACTAGCCAGCCTCTTCCTTTTCCTCCATCTCCAACCCATCAGACTGTTAAACAGTCTCCACTAGCCGGCCTCTTCCTTTTCCCATCTCCAGTCTCCACTAGCCAGCCTCTTCCTTTTCCCATCTCCAACCCATCAGATTGTTAAACAGTCTCCACTAGCCAGCCTCTTCCTTTTCCCATCTCCAGTCTCCACTAGCCAGCCTCTTTCCTTATCCCATCTCCAGTCTCCACTAGCCAGCCTCTTCCTTTTCCCATCTCCAACCCATCAGATTGTTAAACAGTCTCCACTAGCCAGCCTCTTCCTTTTCCCATCTCCAGTCTCCATTAGCCGGCCTCTTCCTTTTCCCATCTCCAGCCTCCACTAGCCAGCCTCTTCCTTTTCCCATCTCCAGTCTCCATTAGCCAGCCTCTTCCTTTTCCTATCTCCAGCCTCCACTAGCCAGTCTCCACTAGCCAGCCTCTTCCTTTTCCCATCTCCAGTCTCCACTAGCCGGCCTCTTCCTTTTCCCATCTCCAGTCTCTACTAGCCGGCCTCTTTTCCTTTTCCCATCTCCAACCCATCAGACTGTTAAACAGTCTCCACTAGCCAGCCTCTTCCTTTTCCCATCTCCAGTCTCTACTAGCCGGTTCTTCCTTTTCCCATCTCCAACCCATCAGACTGTTAAACAGTCTCCACTAGCCAGCCTCTTCCTTTTCCCATCTCCAGTCTCTACTAGCCGGTCTCTTCCTTTTTCCCAACTCCAGTCTCCACTAGCCAGCCTCTTCCTTTTCCCATCTCCAGTCTCCACTAGCCGGCCTCTTCCTTTTCCCATCTCCAGTCTCCACTAGCCAGCCTCTTCCTTTTCCCATCTCCAGTCTCCACTAGCCGACCTCTTCCTTTTCCCATCTCCAACCCATCAGACTGTTAAACAGTCTCTACTAGCCGGCCTCTTCCTTTTCCCATCTCCAACCCATCAGACTGTTAAACAGTCTCCACTAGCCAGCCTCTTCCTTTTCCCATCTCCAGTCTCTACTAGCCGGTCTCTTTCCTTTTCCCATCTCCAACCCATCAGACTGTTAAACAGTCTCCACTAGCCAGCCTCTTCCTTTTCCCATCTCTCCAGTCTCCACTAGCCGGCCTCTTCCTTTTCCTATCTCCAGTCTCCACTAGCCGGCCTTTCCTTTTCCCATCTCCAGTCTCCACTAGCCAGCCTCTTCCTTTTCCCATCTCCAGTCTCCACTAGCTGGCCTCTTTCCTTTTCCCATCTCCAGTCTCTACTAGCCGCCTCTTCCTTTTCCCATCTCCAACCCATCAGACTGTTAAACAGTCTCCACTAGCCAGCCTCTTCCTTTTCCCATCTCCAGTCTCTACTAGCCGGTCTCTTCCTTTTCCCATCTCCAACCCATCAGACTGTTAAACAGTCTCCACTAGCCAGCCTTCCTTTTTTCCCAATCAACTCCAGTCTCTACTAGCCAGCCTCTTCCTTTTCCCATCTCCAGTCTCCACTAGCCGGCCTCTTCCTTTTCCCATCTCCAGTCTCCACTAGCCAGCCTCTTCCTTTTCCCATCTCCAGTCTCCACTAGCCAGCCTCTTCCTTCCCATCTCCAGTCTCCAAGCCAGCCATCAGATTCCTTTCCCATCTCCAGTCTCCACTAGCCGGCCTTTTCCTTTTCCCATCTCCAGTCTCCACTAGCCAGCCTCTTCCTTTTCCCATCTCCAGCCTCCACTAGCCAGCCTCTTCCTTTTCCCATCTCCAGTCTCCACTAGCCGGCTCTTCCTTTTCCCATCTCCAGCCTCCACTAGCCAGCCTCTTCCTTTTCCCATCTCCAACCTATCAGACTGCAAACAGTCTCCACTAGCCGGCCTCTCTTCCTTTCCCATCTCCAGCCTGTCTAGCCAGCCTCTTCCTTTCCCATCTCCAACCCATCAGATTGTTAAACAGTCTCCACTAGCCAGCCTCTTCCTTTTCCCATCTCCAGTCTCCACTAGCCAGCCTCTTCCTTATCCCATCTCCAGTCTCCACTAGCCAGCCTCTTCCTTTTCCCATCTCCAACCCATCAGATTGTTAAACAGTCTC
>NW_024608571.1:0-68088 GCF_018296145.1 Oncorhynchus tshawytscha
CGATTGGCCCATGGGAGAATACCACAAATAGAGCATTAAATTTGCTCCACATTGAATCACAAGAGGCTGAGAGAGGCACAGTGTCACAGGGAATCTGCTTTATATTCAAATAACGCTGCTGGCTCTCCTTCAAAACCAAGAGTACATGGTGGAAGCCCCACAGACACAGACTTGAACTTTACCATTTTCCCTCAAGTTATTAAGGCCTTGTCCCCATAGTTTAGACAGCATCCTCTCCTTGTCTCCTTCCCTTAGGGCCCACTGGTCTGAAAGGACTTGATAGGTGAAAGTGATATTGTGGAACTGGGAAACCTGTCCCAGTCGTTGCACCTATCAGTGCTCATGAAGGAAAGGAAATAAGGAAGGAAATACATTTGAGAGTATTGGGACATGACCAATGTATTCCTCCATATCCCAAGGCAGTCACAGTGCATGTTTTACTATAAACATATACAAACCCCTATAGCAACCACACATACTAATTATGCGCTTGAGATGGCAAGGATATTTACATCTCAAGTCCATGCAAAAGGTCCAGAGTGAGCCTTATAGAAGGCCTCTTTACCTAGTAGTATTCATATGGTCAGGCAGTATACAGTATCTTACCGGTTCAGATGAAGGGAAAGTTCCAGAGGAGGAGATGGAGGTTCAGTTTGGGATCAGACAAACATGGAGGACAACGGACACTCTGAGGTATGGGCTGGCTGGCCTGCTTCTATATGTAAACTTTCCCTCATAGCCTCCAGCAAGGTGACCAGCCCAGCCCAGCCCAGCCCAACCCAGACTAGCCCTCGGTGGGAGAAGCACCCTCCCCATAGCCACCCCAGTCCCCTGTCAGGAACATGCAGGCCTGATGGAGGCAGAAGGGCGTGAAGGAGAGAGGGAGCAAGGGAGCGAGGGAGAGAGGGATCAGGAGGAACAGCCGATCCCGCTAGTGATTGTTGACGTGGTGACTGAAGGAGGCGGGGCTGACCTCACTGAGGTACCAAATAACGAGTGTTGTGTGAGTGTGTGTGTGTGCGTGTGTGTGTGTGTGCGTGTGTGGGGGGGGGTGATTATCTAAGCACTGCCCCTGACCCAATGAACATTTTATATCAATACTCCATACTTGTTATACAACCAACTGACGTATCCTGGGCTGCAGGATTTAACAAGTTTAACAAGGGCCCAGTATTTCTAAAGTTATCTATATGGATTTCGCCTATTGGATAGGATTAAATGCATAGAAATAGAATGAATAGGACAGACGTATCACTGACTTGAATGGGGACTCCCACTCAATTCATTCTATTTCTAGGAAAAACTGGGCCCTGATGTCCAGTATTGATCATAGAATAGAGTCGTGTAATCTTTGACCATCTTTCATCCCAATGATCAGCATTATACACCCGTGGGGATAAGAGAGCACGGCACTTCTTTCTGTCTCAGGCAAAACAACAGACCTCCTCTGCCGGGCAGCTTCCTCTCCCCTCCCCTTCTAAAACTTCCCCTTCCCCTCTGTGCCCCCACAGCCCCATAATCCACACCAACAATCCCAGCCCCTAATGGAAAATATGGCCTGACCCTCTCCAATGATGTGGTCAATGCAGCCAGTAATGGGTCCACATTGCCTTACAGCTAAAACCAATAATGAATGGGGTGAAATGGAACTTTAACTGTGTTGGTCTGTCTCTTGTGTCACGTGTCGTATGTGGTCTTCCTTTAGTAATGCCAGCGTCCGTATATACAGAGGAATAGTCCTTTCAACTTCTAATCAAACGCAACATTCACTGACGCTATTCACCTCCTCAACAGATTGGTGTTTTTGAGACATAATTTCTCAATGCGCGATTTGTAGATTTGTCAATGTTCTATAAGACATTATAAACCGGGTGGTTTAAGCCCTGAATGCTGATTGGCTGACAGATGTGGTATATCAGACAGTATACCACTGGTATGATAAACCATTTATTTTAATGCTCTAATTACATGACATCAGACATAGGTCAGGACAGAATTTAACCAGTGGTAAAAGGCTGTATCCAGGCACTCCGCACTGCGTTGTGTAATACCACACACCCCTTGGGCGTTATTGCTTAAATAACATATCATATGCAGTACAAGTTACACTAATCCAATCAAATGACCACATTAATGGAAATCCATCCATGGTTAGAATTAGTGATGATATCAGACATGTGGGTTAAACGGTTTAGTGCTATGTGATGACATCAGACATGTAGGTTAAACGGTTTAGTGCTATGTGATGACATCAGACATGTAGGTTAAACGGTTTAGTGCTATGTGATGACATCAGACATGTAGGTTAAACGGTTTAGTGCTATGTGATGACATCAGACATGTAGGTTAAACGGTTTAGTGCTATGTGATGACATCAGACATGTAGGTTAAACGGTTTAGTGCTATGTGATGACATCAGACATGTGGGTTAAACGGTTTAGTGCTATGTGATGACATCAGACATGTAGGTTAAACGGTTTAGTGCTATGTGATGACATCAGACATGTAGGTTAAACGGTTTAGTGCTATGTGATGACATCAGACATGTGGGTTAAACGGTTTAGTGCTATGTGATGACATCAGACATGTAGGTCAGGACAGAGACTTTAACCAGCCAAAGTACAGCACCACCATGAATACAGGACAACAGGACAGATATTATAACCAGCCAATTTACTGCAGCACCATGAATACAGGACAACAGGACAGAGACTATAACCAGCCAGAGTACTGCATCACTATGGATATTTTTTAAATATGTTTTATTTATTTCACCTTTATTTAACCAGGTAGGCTAGTTGAGAACAAGTTCTGATTTGCAACTGCGACCTGGCCAAGATAAAGCATAGCAGTGTGACAGAGATAATTACCAGCCAGAGTACTGCACCACCATGGATACAGAACAGAGATTATAACCAGCCAGAGAACTGCACCACCATGGATACAGGACAGAGATTATAACCAGACACAGTACTGAATCACCATGGATATAGGACAGAGATTATAACCAGCCAGAGTACTGCACCACCATGGATATAGGACAAAGATAATTAGATTATAGGACAGGGATTATAACCAGCCAGTACTGCACCACCCAGGGATTATAACCAGTAGTACTGCACCACCATGGATTTAGGACAGAGATTATAACCCAGCCAGCCACAGTACTGCACCACCATGGATATAGGACAGGGATTATAACCAGCCAGAGTACTGCACCACCATGGATATAGGACAGAGATTATGATATAGGACACCACCATGGATACAGGACAGGGATTATAACCAGCCAGAGTACTGCACCACCATGGATATAGGACAGAGATTATAACCAGCCAAAGTACTGCACCACCATGGATACAGGACAGAGATTATAACCAGCCAGAGTACTGCACCACCATGGATACAGGACAGAGATTATAACCAGCCAGAGTACTGCATCACCATGGATATAGGACAGAGATTATAACCAGCCAGAGTACTGCATCACCATGGATACAGGACAGAGACTATAACCAGCCAGAGTACTGCAACACCATGGATACAGGACAGAGATTATAACCAGCCAGAGTACTGCGGGGTGCAGCTAGTGGAAGCACTAGTGGTAGTCTGTAATATCTGTCTCTTCCATTAAGGATCTGCAGAGGGCACAGAAGAGAGAGGGGACTTTGTCTCCCTTTGTGTTTAGATGGATAAAGCTACATGTACCATGCTCTAGGGTCTCTCTCTGTGTGTTCTACTCTCTCCTTTCCCTCCTCTCTCTCTTTTTTCTCCTCCCTCTCTCTCTTCGACTGTCTTCTCGTAGGGTATCTGAAGCATACATCACTTGTTTTGAGATGATTAATGACTGTGTACATTTTGCTGGTAGTTGAGAGAGATGTGTGTGTGTGTGTATGTGTGCATGTTTATACCTGCGCTGTTGATGCAGGGGTCAATGGAAACACTTTGTCTAATACTGCCGACACATTAGTGTGATATAAATTGAACTTGACCACGTCAGTTGAACTGGCACCCGGAGCATCTCACCCACATGTACAGAGGGAGGTGGCATGTTCTCAGCCATAGGTCTTCAATCTCATAGCTTGGTGACCGGGACGACTATACAAACACTGTAGAATACATCACAGAAGGGCCCAAGTAAGAGGCTTCTAATCATACTGTACGTATCCCCATTCACCACACACTTGTGTGGCACAGTGAGCACTTAAAGCTTGGAGACTGGGACACATGTTTATCCCTGACAAGTAGGCTACAGACCACACACACAGACACCAAATGCACAAGAAATGACACACAAATGCCTGCACTTGCACACTCCTGCACTGACTGGCTGTAAGCTAAAGCTGCCAGTGTGGCAGAGCCAGTTGCGGTGACAAAGGACACAAGTTACCCTGGGTGTCAGAGGGAGAGTGGCCTTAGCCCCAAGTATGTGTGTGTGTGTGTGTGTGTGTGTGTGTGTGTGTGTGTGTGTGTGTGTGTGTGTGTGTGTGTGTGTGTGTGTGTGTGTGTGTGTGTGTGTGTGTGTGTGTGCGTGCGTGTTGACAGTGGCACAACAAACAGACAGAGGCGAGATGCAAAGAAAGTCACCAGACCCTCAGAGATGGCCCTTTACAACCCTGGCACTACACATTAAACTCTGCAACAGCTTGGGTATAGGCCTTGGGTATAGGCCTTGGGTGTAGGCTTTGGGTATAGGCCTTGGGTATAGGCCTTGGGTATAGGCCTTGGGTGTAGGCCTTGGGCGTAGGCCTTGGCTGTAGGCCTTGGGTATAGGCCTTGGGTATAGGCCTTGGGTGTAGGCCTTGGGCGTAGGCCTTGGCTGTAGGCCTTGGGTATAGGCCTTGGGTATAGCCCTTGGGTGTACGCCTTGGGTATAGGCCTTGGGTATAGGCCTTGGGTGTACCCCTTGAGTATATGCCTTGGGTGTAGGCCTTGGGTATAGGCCTTGGGTATAGGCCTTGGGTATAGGCCTATGGACTGCACTGGACGTCTTTAGTTAAGCATAGACTTAATGTGCTTTTAATAGAAAAAAACTAAAGAGGAGTGGGCAGGGCAGGGAGGGCAGGAGAGGGAGGGCAGGGGAGGGGTAAGGAGGGACTTACCACAGACAAGCTGGACCACTGGGATCAGGACATGGGCAGTGGTTGTGTTTAGAGGAGGGGGAGCTAGGTGGCTGACAGACTGGTTCAGATCATCAGCTCCACTCCAGCAGAACCAGCATCAACCCATTCTAGAGAGAGGAGGAAAACACAAGAACCATTAAGAATACATTTCAAACTCTTACCACTTTTTTTTTATTACAGAAAAATTTGAATATTCATGACTGAATAAATACTACAAATACTAAATACTACAGTATACTATATTCAGCAAAATCACTACAGTAAATACTACAGTAACTACAGTACAATTAATTTGCACACAGTATAACCTACCCATTCCCCTCCCCCATATCTCAATTTGTGCCAACCATAAGTAAGAAGCCAACCATAAGTAAGAAACCTACATGCCAAGAATAGACCATATATAGTGTTTCTTACAGGTTATAGAAAAGAGCAGAAGTGATGAACTATCCGTTCAGAACCACTCCTACCTACCTACAGGTTATGGAACATCTAATCTTTTAGTATTTCTCCAGTAGGTGAAAGCCTCCACTTCTAGGTCAAAGATAATAAAACTGGGGCCTGAAATCGGCTCTGGCATTTTTAACATATTGGCCCATATTTTTCCTTGAGGCCGCATGAAGGCCCATTTTTTTTTCTTGAGGCCCCTCAACGGCCCATTTTATTCCTTGAGGCCCCCTATATTATTCAGATAAAGATAATTTTGCACAACAAACCCAAGTTAGACAGGCCCAATGGGCTAAAACTGGACCAGCCCATCTGGCATTTGCCCGAAATGCCAGATGGTCAGTCCACCCCTGGCTAAAAGGCAGAACAAACACCATACTGTATGTGGACCTACACCATTAGTGTATGCTTAAATGGCTTTCATCATTAGTAAACTCAACAAAAACTCAAATTAGTAGCATTCCCTTCTGCTGCAGCTGAAAATAACAGCCTCTCATATTGTATGAAAAAGTGTATGCGTGTGTGTGTGTGCGTGTGCGTGTGTGTGTGTTGATTATCAGCCTAATGGGTAATGTCAGAAGATCATGCTGTTCTTACCAAAGAGGGGTCCATGTCATGGGACCCTGTCTTATCCCACATTCCAGAATAACATGGAAGACTCCACCTCTCCACTTCTGATCCACCCGGAGACTAGAGAAAGAGTCAAACATTTGCAGGCAGGGGTTAAATGTGAGTTTTGATTGAACATTGATTATCTCAATCAACCGCTTTTCCATGATTATTTCTCATTTCCCCTATTGGACCCCCTGAAATGCTTTAGATAGAATTGACCATAATATAGATGATGACATTGTCTCTAGATCTTGATTAGATAGTCGACTAGACAGTGGGAGGTCAGCGGATGTCGTCAACATCAATGGCACATAATGCAATGATAACCTGCCACTCTGAGGGTGGTTTAGGGCAAGTCGTGTGTGTTCAATGTGCTTGGCCTGCCAAAGGAAAGGAGTCATTGTACCGCTGTGGCTGCTGTTTCAACAGGATAACAGTGCCCTCTGTTGGTCGCTGTGTTCAAATACAACTCACGGTTGGACTGAGGACAGAAATGCTCTGAATGCAATATGCTATTACATCAGAACGCTTCTTAGCAAAGCCTACCACGATGAATCAGACTGTTTCATATTTTATGACTTCTAAAAGGAAGTCCTGTGCTGTCTTCTGCCCCTTCCCACTTTCACCACCTTAAAGGGGCAATCTGCAGTTGCTACATACAGTTGAAGTCAGAGGTTTACATACACTTAGGTTGGAGTCATTAAAACTTGTTTTTCAACCACTCCAAAAACGTTTTTGTTAACGAATAGTTTTGGCAAGTCTGTTAGGACATCTACTTTGTGCATGACACAAGTCATTTTTCCAACAACTGTTTACAGACAGATTATTTCACTTATAATTCACTGTATCACAATTCCAGTGGGTCAGAAGTTTACATACACTAAGTTGACTGTGCCTTTAAACAGCTTGGAAAAGTCCAGAAAATGATGTCATGGCATTAGAAGCTTCTGATAGGCCAATGGACATCATTTGAGTCAATTGGAGGTGTACCTGTGGATGTATTTCAAGGCCTACCTTCAAAATCAGTGCCTCTTTGCTTGACATCATGGGGAAATCAAAATAAATCAGCCAAGAAAAATAATTGTAGACCTCCACAAGTCTGGTTCAGCCTTGGGAGAAATTTGCAAATGACTGAAGGTACCACGTTCATCTGTACAAACAATAGTACACAAGTATAAACACCATGGGACCACGCAGCGGTCATACCGCTCAGGAAGGAGACGCATTCTGTCTCCTAGAAATGAACATACTTTGGTGCGAAAAGTGAAAATCAATCCCAGAACAACAGCAAAGGACCTTGTGAAGATGCTGGAGGAAACAGGTACAAAAGTATCTATATCCACAGTAAAACGAGTCCTATATCGACATAACCTGAAAGGCCGCTCAGCAAGGAAGAGGCCACTTCTCCAAAACCTCCATAAAAAAGCCAGACTACGGTTTCCAACTGCACATGGGGACAAAGATCATACTTTTTTGGAGAAATGTCCTCTGGTCTGATGAAACAAAAATAGAACTGTTTGGTCATAATGACCATCACCATAATGACCACCACCAAAAAGGGGGAGGCTTACAAGCCGAAGAACACCATCCCAACCGTGAAGCACGGGGGTGGCAGCATCATGTTGTGGGGGTGCTTTGCTGCGGGAGGGACTGGTGCACTTCACAAAATAGATGGGATCATGAGGAAAGAAAATTATGTGGATATATTGAAGCAACATCTCAAGACATCAGTCAGGAAGTTAAAGCTTGGTCGCAAATGGGTCTTCCAAATGGACAATGACCCCAAGCATGCTTCCAAAGTTGTGGCAAAATCGCTTAAGGACAACAAAGTAATGGTATTGGAGTAGCCATCACAAAGCCCTGACCTCAATCCCATAGAAAATTTGTGGGCAGAACTGAAAAAGCGTGTGTGAGCAAGGAGGCCTACAAACCTGACTCAGTTACACCAGCTCTGTCAGGAGGAATGGGCCAAAATTCACCAAACCTATTGTGGGAAGCTTGTGGAAGACTACCCGACACTTTGACCCAAGTTAAACAATTTAAAGGCAATGCTACCAAATACTAATTGAGTGTTCTGACCCACTAGGAATGTGATGAAATAAATCTAATCTGAAATAATAATTCTCTCTTCTATTATTCTGACATTTCACATTCTTAAAATAAAGTGGTGATCCTAACTGACCTTTTACTAGGATTAAATGTCAGGAAGTGTGAAAAACTGAGTTTAAATAAAGTAAACATTGTACTTGTAAACAAACAGTGCATGCTTAAAACTATAATGTTGATATCTTGGTTGGTCGATCCCTGCATCTATATCTCTGTCTATGAATTTGAAAGTGGTAACATTTCTCCAGGCACATCCCTCAGCCTTTTACCAAACAGAAGTGGGGGAAAACGCTTTATTATTTCAACTGTGGATTGCCCCTTTAAAGTAATCATCTACCTCTTTATTTCCTCCCTCCATTTTCTCCCTCTTTCAACCTCTTGCTGAGAGAAATATCCCTGCTCTCTAATTGTACGTTGCTTTGACATCAACACCGTAAAGGCCACTAGTAAGAGTATGTTAGTGATGAAAAAACCATGTTGGTTTAAGTACTGAAATAATGGCCGTTAGTACGTGTAACTTTACCCTGTTAACCACACAGTCATAAGGGCTGCAGTATAACTTGAGCCTGTTTAACCTCCAGGGCTTTCTGACAACAACAGTGACAAGGGCTGCGGTATCAACCAAAATGCAATGCTTTGAAATGAGACTGAATTCCATAAGACAAAATAGTGTGTATAACATGATTTCCATATCAGTCTGAGGCGAATGCCCTGTTCCGGTCTACTCAGCTAATTCTATAATACAGGCAGAAATACAACAGCTCAAAGAGAGTACTGAGATGTCTGCCTTCGTCTCTGATCCTATTCTACATCTATAGGTGTGTATAGTTAATATGTACTGTAGCTAACCTGGAAGTGCAGATGGTTTGCACAAGGTTGTTTCAACAACAACTTTGCCATGTGCGTGTCAACCGAGACGGCCAGACAATCCATTCTCTC
Organism: Oncorhynchus tshawytscha; assembly: GCF_018296145.1. Taxonomy (NCBI): domain Eukaryota; kingdom Metazoa; phylum Chordata; class Actinopteri; order Salmoniformes; family Salmonidae; genus Oncorhynchus; species Oncorhynchus tshawytscha. The sequence continues at coordinate 9,228 of NW_024608571.1, forward strand.
CAGAAATGCTTGTGTACCAAACAGGGACAGACAAGGCTTGCATAGACACATGACAAAACAGCATCACGATTAGATGAAGACAAATGATATTTTACACATCCTCGTCCTGTGAGTATTCTGTGCTTCGTACTCATCTTTACCCCCTCCTTCCCAAAGAGGGAGCGATCAGGGAGAGTGGACCGGCTTACTGTAAGAAGCTGCAGTGACAATCATCAGTTGCTCCGTGTGCTGCACCTGCAGACGCTTAAGAGGAAATGTGTCTAAAGGAAACAGTGAGCCGTCTATAATCCTCCCGGCAACATCATAAAACTGACTAATGGTTGTCAAACCAGGTTATGGAGGGAAGGAGGGAGAGAGAGAGAGAGAGAGAGAGAGAGAGAGAGAGAGAGAGAGAGAGAAAAGAGAGAGATCGAGAGATGAGAAAGAGAGAGGAAGAGAGAGAAGAGAGAAGGACAAACAGAGAGAGATAGAGAGAGAGATTGTTTTTCTCTGAGACAGAAATATCTCTATTTCCCAGGCCATAACTCTCCTCTGTGTGGCCAGTGAACAGAGAGAGGACTCAGGTTTCTCTCTTAGGCCGGAATATCACTTACACTACATCCTGTTATGAGTTTTGGTGCAAATGGGTGCAGGAGGAATAGAATACAACCTAATGAGCCTATTGAACACAGAGGTGTGGTAATGAGAAGCTATTGTATCATCCCTAACGTCCATCAATGGGTAAGTAAAGTCCTTCCTTCCTTATTGTTGACAGGACAATACACATTTATCAACATGCCATCCTACTGTACACTAGAAGGTGCTAGCATGGCCACACACAACCACTTACACGTCAAATCTGTCAAAATGTCCTCCAAATTCCATACGGCTGCGTTTTCTGTTCCATTTGGGGCCCTGAGTTCTATAAGCCATCATCATCAGTTTTCCTCCTTCCACCTGATAAAAACAGCTCATGTCAGCTCCTTGTTGTAGAGCCATATGGGAGTAAATGGAACTGCCAAAACCCTGAGGCATGTACACAGCAGGTATGTTTCAGAGCTGCAGTACTATGGATGCATAGAGCAGATACTGAACATAGACTACAACATGATACGGCTCCACTGCAAACACCTGCACACTTCAGAGAGTTATTATGACATTTGAACTACTCTTACGATTTCAATAAATGTCACATTATTGAGCTGCATTTCCCACACTCGTTAAAAAACATGAATCCATCCTATTGAGAGGTTGACAATGGAACAATAAGACACAGTACTGCCTGAATGGCAGGTTCTGGATCTTGAATGTCTGTTGAACTCTGCTGTCCTACTGTACAGACAGAGGGTTACTGAGAAGTCAAGGATACAACGTTAACAGCACTATTGGCGAACCGTTTCGTCTCTCGACTTTTCAAGCCATAGACACCGCATCCTTGTGTTCTTACTCCAAACAACAGTCGTTGGATTGTTAACAAAGACGTGTGAAGCTTGTAAGGGGAAAAATTTCAACATTTATTTAACTCTGTTTGTTTCTAGTACAAGTAGCTATGCATCTAATAAAACAAGATGCCATGAGAATATTTGTATAATCACCACCAGTTGATATATGTTTGAAATTAGTCAAGATGACCCCAACAAACCGGTATCACATGCAGGTCACAGTAGTTACAATGTACCGGTTCTAACTGGCTAGTAAAAGCACAGTCGTATGTCTACAGAACAATATTTATTTGAGGGACTACATCAACACACTCAGCCCTCCCTCCTAACTAGATTCAAAACAGGAAGTCCAATCAGACAGCCAGCAGAGCACATCCTGTCCATCCTCAGTACCAGTCAGCATGCCTTCCCTCTAAACCCTGTTTACAGAAGGGAATGCAGTGAGGCCATGGCTTTGATTCAATTTAGCAGGTAATTACACTATCTGGTAAGGCAATTATCCTGTGTGCAACATAATTACATTTGCTAGCTAATGGTGCTCCCACAACCTCCACAGTACAGGAGACAATGCATTTCTAAGAGGGGAAGTAGGGATACTGTTTTGTACCTACTGTTGGAGCATCTGTGGGCTAATTAGGTCAAACGCCTATGACAACAACAGCCTAAAATAACAACAAAACACGAGTCAGCCTGGTACAAACAACCACCACTGCACCCGAGCATGAATTAACTTTTTATTTTAAACTTTCAAATGAGGTGAGACTACCATGCCCAGAGAGCAGGATACCCATGTTTCAAAGACCAAAAAAGAGGAGAGAGATAAGGGACCTCTTTTAGACTGAGCTTAGTCTGGGTAGATGAAATCCATGTGGCCTTGCTGGCTGATTTTAATCCCCTGCTTCTTTCTCTCCCTCCCTGCCTCCCTCTGAGCAGACTCACCAGAGCCATGGTCTGCATGGAGGAAGAAGGGCCAGGCAAGCAGGCGTCTTTGAACAGCAGCCAAGGAGGAAAAAGGGAAGAGAGCTTCTCAGGATCACTGGGCTGTATGCAATGCCAACTGTCTTGAATATCTCTGACCTGAGATTGATTAGAAAACTGCAATATGGTGTAAACTTATCCAGGGTTGTAATTCATCAGACGTCGGAAATTAGAGGAAGCTAGATAAAGTCCCATTCTGAATAGGAAAGAGTGGTGCTTACCTTGACCTGGGAGAGGGAGGGATGGACAGATGAGGAGAGTCACAGGGATGGAGAGTGGAGGGTCCAGGCAGGGAAGGAGTCTGGGTAGGTCCCAATGGGTAGTCCAGGAGAGGGAACGAGAGAGGAGTAGAGAGGAGAGGAAGGACAGGGAACAGGGAGACAGGGAGGTGAAACGTAAAGCGCTACTCTCTCCCTTTCTCTCTCTCTCTCTCTCACACACACACCCAAACACACACTCACACAGCCTACAGAAAGGAACTAACACAAGCAGTTACTCCCAGGATGGGAGAGAGAGTGTCTTACCCATCCACATACACTCAAACACAGAGAACAAGAGTAAGACCCAGCCCAATCTCTCCTACTGGCCCAATGGGAGGCAGCTGTAAAACTGCACGACCAATGAGAGACGTTGAAGGCAGGGCAAATAGGTGCAATGACTCATCCAGCCAATCAGAGAAATTGCCTTTGGACTCTTAGAAACTCCCTCTCTCTTAATGACAGATTTAGGAAGGTGCACTTAGCCTGTGTGAGTGATTTAAGACCCTGACCTGGGACACAGAGTGATTAGATTTTGATTCACCTAGACCAGTGTGACAACACAATAGGCAGCATGCTCCCCTACAACACTAGCTGAGATCCAGTCAGGTGCTGTACTGCATGCTACAGTCATTCTCATGTACGGCTACCCTCTTAAAGGAGGTTACGCATGACATGTTGCATTATTTCTGAAAACAGAACACACGCAGTCGTGCACACACAGACACACACACAGGAATGCATGCATACACACGTACAGAGTTGATTGTTAAAGAGGGAGGAGAGGTGGAACCTCTGATTCAGCAGTATTTCAGCCCTCTAATAAAACACAGCTGACAGGCTGTGCTGTGGAGGATGTACCTCCTCTATACTGGACAGGAGATGGCTATAAAAGATTCATAGAAAATGGGAGGGGAAAGATGGGCACAGAGGGGAAATATAGGCAGGGTTTACCAGCTGCGATGAAATTACTATTGGTCGCTGTGAATAATATACAGGATATTGCCACAGTCAAACCAAGGTAACAGGAAAATGTTGTGGAAATGATGTCCTAAGACTTATTTCCCTCTCTGTCCGATTCCTTATAACCACTGATCTGAAAGAGATGGATAGTTCCAGGTTGAAAGCACAGAATACATTCATGGGTGAAAGTGATACAGCAGAATGGCCGCCACCGTATGCATGCATGCTATCCTTTCACATTAGGGTCTGGTTCTCAAAGGAGGTGACACAGAAGGAAGTGCTTCGTCTGGGAAATAGCACTAGACGCAGACGGGTCTTGGTTAGAAAAGGAAAGGTTGGATGGATCCAGAATTTGCAGTGAGGCCTTCCTCACAGCTATGGCTGTGATGTCCATGAAATCAAGGCACACTGTTGGACTGCCTTGGGATAACTGCATGACAACCAAATCCCCAGATATTTGTTTATGGGTTCTGTTGAGGGCACAGAAGATATCTCATGACTGGCTAAATCACATAACATTTAAAGTGCTGTGACAATGGACTGATTCTCTCCATGTAGCCTGAGACAGTTTTTTAAAACTTAAAACCAACCACAAGATAATCAAATTGGTCATGCCATACTTGGAGAACTATTTATACGAGTAGTAAATATGTTATAAATACTCTACCAAATCCCATAAAAGAACTCAGTTTGAAAAATAAGTAGGCAAATGCACAATAGGATTATGTAACATGCGCACTGGATAGTCAGTCACCACTCCATTGCTATGCCCTCATTTATAGCACCAAAGGTCAAACTCAGATTGCAAATGTTTGCTGAAGTTTGTTTATGATGTTGCAGGCGTTTTCAAGCATATTCATACTGCTAGACGTATTCCAAATCTGTATATAAAAGCTCACACGTGACGCGAAAAGAAAGTTTACAAACATTCTCATACGTTTTCTCCTCATACTATAACAACGTTTCTTTATTCAGTTACATTGTAACGCCGACATGTAGCCTACTCTCCAAAGATTTAATATGGACGTTCACACTGAGGGGATTCGTTAATCTAGCTCGGGTTACCCAGATGAGAGGAGTTTGTATCGGGTGAAGGTGATTGCATTCATTTTGGAACAGGGCGGCCTGAAGGGTGTTAGCCGGTTCTAAACAAAAGTGTAGTAATTAAGGACGTGGAGTGATACAGCGGATTAGTGATGAGTCGGATTCTGTGCAAACGTGAGTGCGATAAAAACGCTTTATCTGCCTTCCCAATTAAAACTAGTTTGAACATTCAAACATGTATTTTTATGGAAAGGAGATGTTGTATGTTTCGGGACGATTGGCCGAGGGGGCAGATTGCTGTTTGATTTGAGAAGGGCGCTCCTTCCTCCTAGCCTTCCCCAGACGACATGAGGGCGCCATTTCTCGGTTCAACCCGGGCCAGGAAAATAGAACTCCCTCATTTCACAGCGCGCGCGACGGTCACGTCTAATGATTATCCATGGGGCAATGTTCAGTTGCGTGCTCAGTAGAATGCTCTATGTTTTGTGTAGGGTGTTTATCTTTGTTCATTAAATGTTCATGTGATATTATGTCCTAATATATTGGAATACATTATGTAGCCTATTGGCCATTGATATTTAAACCAGTGAAAAGTATTGATCATTGAGTGATATACGAATGTTAATTGATAAATACCTTTTAAGGTGCATTTTGGATTATCTCCGGTCAATCAACAGAAACTACAGCCCCCATAGTTCCTTGCAAAATCTCACAGACTCAGTTGCTCTGAAATGCATTCAACTGAGCAACAGCGCGCACACGAGTTCAGTCGGGGAAGAATTTAGAGGTAGGTTTTACCTACTTTCCTTGTCAATGTACAAAGTTGTATGTACATTGTTTAAAACCCAATTATTGGTGTCAACTTCAGCTAGCTAACAAGTTCACCAATGTTCCCTGCAATAAGATAATATTAACTCGCATGATGGAGCTAACATTAGCTAGATAGTGTCAGCTACTGTAGGCAGTTAGCTAAATTGTATAGGCTATTTGATTTTAGCTGTAGCTAGCTCTCTGACATTGTTCACTAGCAAGGGGTTTATTAAAATAAGCTCCTACCTCTTCCAGACAAGCTTAGCTACCTTTAGCTAACTAACGTTAGGTATTCCAGACTGGAATCTGGTTAGCTAACGTAACTAGTTAGCTAACATTGAATATGGCTCGTGCCAGCCATGCGTGCAGAAGTTGCACCCACCCCTGTTTTAGCGAATACTTTTTAAAGTGACTATGTCTTGTCTCACGCATGCAGCATTGCAATTACAAAGCTTTCTAACCAAGGTAAACGTTACACAAGTCGTTCGTTGTGAATCCATTTTTTTGGAGTGTGTCAACCCCAAGTTAATAAATCAGTCCAACAGAGAACAACAAAGTTATCATACACTGACTGCACCCAAATAATACTCGTTACCTGACAGCTCAGATCTGTTAGGGTCGTTGTTTGCCATGGTTGTTACTATAATACGTGTGATTTGATGTCCCTGCCTGGAAAGGACCGCTTTGGACATAGGGAGTTTGGTTGAGCACCATCCCACAAAATAATGAAGAATAAAGCACTCTGTCAGAAAACAAACTTTGAGTGACTATTTGCAAACATGATTGTATTTTACAGGTTCACACAGACCAGAGGTCCAGCTGTAAACTAGCTTGCTTTCAATCATTGTTAATCCATGGAATGGAGCAAAGGTTGACATTCTCTCATACATAGAGTATGAAAATGGCTGCAGGTAGCACTTTAACTCCATGTTCGTCATTGTGAAAGGTTTCCCTCTCACCCCCTCTAATGTTTAACACTGGATCCTTTGTGGAACTTGTAAGGGAAGAGTGCTAACAGGAATCTCTACTCATTGTCTGCTTAGAACATCTAAATTGGTGGTTTAGGCCCTACTCTCTGGTTTCTATGAAAAGTCCTATACCAAGCCTCTTCACTATAGCAATACCACTTAGTCATTTGATACAGTCAGAGGTAGACTTGGGACTCCAGTGTCCACTGTCAGGCCACTACCATGGTGGGCAAAGACGCTATGGTGAGTGGGGACAGGGCTGTGGAGGAAGAGGCTGAACTGGACCTGAAGGAGACCTCCCCTGGAGAGCCTGACCCTGAGATGGCTCTTCCCCCACCTGAGGACCCCTCAGACGGCCAGACCAAGACCGCCCGGACCTGGGAGTTGTCGGTGGTGTTCCTGTGTTTCTATGGGTTTATGGTGCAGCTGAAGCCTGGGGAGCCCTTTATAACACCAAACCTGCTCAGCATGGAGAAGAACTTCACCAGGGAACAGGTCAGTGATGCACAGTCAGGGACCCCAATACTATATCACAGTTTGGAATGTTGGTGTGCAGTGTGTTTGAACTTGTTCTGACTAGTGCAGTTTGTGAAATAAAATATTAAAAACTATCCGTGTGTGTGATCTCTTAAGTTGATGTTCCAAACATATTGCTCAGATGTCTGCTGCAGAGGGACAAGAGAGCCATGAGAAAATGAGTTTTGATCAGTCAGGGAAATAAAAGTGCTGAAAACAAAATAAATAGAAGATGGAGAACAGCACAATTATTATTGTTTTTACCAAATGTTATAGATTTGATGTTAAAGAACCAAAATACTAGGGTGAACTGTTGGAATCATTAGAAATAACAGAATAGCATGCAAACTTACATGAATCTAACAAAGGAGGAGGAACTGGGAATGGTGCCAGGGACCTCAAGAGGAGAAAACAATGGTGGAAATATTTCCATTCACGTTTCAAAATATTGCTTGATATATGGATCTCGATATGTGATTATTGGACTGTGATTTCATTGCGATTCAATATATTGCTTACCATGTACTGTGAATTCAATAATTTTGGAGCACTAGTAGGAAGGATCGAGAAACTTATCTTCACTCTTGCTTAGTAAACAAGTGTTTTGTTAGTCGTGCCAACTATTGCTATCGGTCTTCTACTGAATAAAAAAATGTATTTAACCTTTATTTAACTGACTTGCCTAGTTAAATAAAGGTTCAATGTAAAAAGAAAATGATATATATATATTTAAAGGCCAGGGCATCAGTTCAACCTGAGGCCCAATTGATTTTGAGGGATATGAAAGACAATGTCCTGCGCTGGAGGCTATAGCCTTGTATGACATGTAGAATGACAACCCTGATATAAGCTATATCAGCTGACACGTGTTCCATCTGAATTTATACTAGGAGCTTGAACTACAACCGCTCAATCCTAAAGTAATTGAACCAGTGTTCCTTAGTCATGGAACCCACTGGACTGTAATAAGGCTATCACAGTGTGAGTGCAGTAACCCCTCCTCAGTATGGTCAAAGTTCACATTCCTACAAATTAGGCCAGAGTCTTTTTCTGATTGGTTACTGTAGGCTTGTCTGGCTCATTTCCTGTAGAGGGGGATTCTCTTGCGTTATGGTGTCAGCACAGCGATATGGATTCTGCATATGAGGCTCTTGCTAAACGACTATGGATCTCTCACATCCGTCATCATGGATAGTCAAGGACCATATCACCTCTTGACACCCTTGATATGGATATTGCACGTTAGTATTTTGATTACTATGTGAATTCAATAATTTTGGAGCACTAGTAGGAAGGATCGAGAAACTTATCTTCACTCTTGCTTAGTAAAAAAGTATATTGTTAGTCGCCTCCAACTCAACTATTGCAACAGTGGTCTTCTTTTTATTGAACCGAGATTTACAGGGAAGGTGACTTGCCTAGTGTGGTTCAGGAAAATAAGGTTCAACGTCAACAAAAAATGAGATGATTGTGGACTTCAGGAAACAGCAGAGGAACACCCCCATCCACATCGATGGAACAGTAGTGGAGAGGGTAGCAAGTTTTAAGTTCCTCGGCATACACATCACAGACAAACTGAATTGGTCCACTCACACAGCATTGAGGAAGGCGCAGCAGCGCCTCTTCAACCTCAGGAGGCTGAAGATTTTTAGGGCTTGTCACCAAAAGCACTCACAAACTTCTACAGATGCGCTGGAGGCTATAGCCTTGTATGACCGCCTGGTAGAATGACAACCCTGATATAAGGCTATCAGCTGGCAGTGTTCCATCTGAATTTATACTAGGAGCTTGAACTACACCACCCGATGCTACAGGAAGGCCATAAAAATACATTGAACCAGTGTTCCTGTTCACCCCGCTGTCATGGAACCCACTGGACTGTCAAAGCTGGGAAGAGACTGAAAATCACAGCTTCTATCTGAGGTGCTGTTAAGCCCCACTAACATTGAGTGGCTACTGCCAACACACTGTCAATGACACTGACTCCACTCCAGCCACTTTAATCATGGGAATTGATGGGAAATGATGAAATATATCACTAGCCACTTTAAACAATGCTACCTTATATAATGTTACTTACCCTACATTTTTAATCTCATATGCATACGTTGATACTGTACTCTATATGTCGACTGCATCCTTATGTGGCTACATGTCTCACTAGCTACTTTAACTATGCCCTGAAGTCTGCATACTTATCTCATTGTAAGGTGTCCGATTGCATCTACTGTAATGCCTATGCTGCATTAGTTCAAATGAATGGGATCAGTGATATTTTTGCTCCCCTACATTTCCTGTAGTTTTTTTGGAATTGTTAGGATTAACGTTGTTATTACTGCATTGTGGAACTGGCACAAGGTTTCAGCACAGCGGCATTAACATCTGCTAACATGTGTATGTGACAAATATTTGATTTGATTTGCATGTGCATTTGTCAGTGTTCGAGGACTCTCAGGAAACTAGCCTAAATATGCAATTTGAGAACACCTGCTGGCACATTTATAGAGCCTTCAGCTGCAACTTTTTACAAGGAGAATTAGAGTCCTCTGTCTCTTCTATGTGGTCTCCCCCTCTCATACCCGCCATTCTCTTCCTCCAGGTGACCAATGAGATCAACCCGATCCTGTCCTACTCCTACATGGCGGTGCTGGTGCCAGTCTTCCTCCTGACAGACGTCCTGCGTTACAAGCCCGTCCTGGTCCTCTCCAGCCTCAGCCACGTGGCCATCTGGCTCCTCCTCCTCCTGGGTTCCTCCCTCTTAGAGATGCAGTTCATGGAGTTCTTCTACGGCATCACCATGGCAGCACGCGTGGCTTACTCCTCCTATATATTCTCCCTGGTCACCCCAGAGCTCTACCAACGTGTGGCCAGCTACTCGCGCTCTTGTGTCCTCATGGGGGTGTTTGCCAGCTCGGTGCTGGGCCAGGTGCTGATATCCGTGGGCAGGCTCTCCTTCGCCATGCTTAGTGCTGTCTCCTTGGCCTTGGTGTCCTTCGGCCTGGTGCTCTCCTGCTGCCTGCCCTGGCCCAAGAGGTCCCTGTTCTTCAACAGGGCCCACCACGCTGCCCAGAGGAACCTCCAGGAGCAGGCTGCCGCCCAGTCGGAGCTGGCCAGGATGAAGCAGGGCGAAGCGGGCCTGGGTTCAGGTGACACACCCTCCCTGGCCCCTCTCAGCTCTGGTTCCTCCTGGAGGGACTCAGTGTTTATTCAGATGCTGAAGGAGCTGAGGAACGTGCCGCGGAGGCCCAGCCTGAGACTGTGGAGCCTGTGGTGGGTGTTCAACTCCGCTGGCTACTACCTGGTGCTGTTGTACATCCATGTCCTGTGGAACAAGGTGTACCCCGCCACGGAGAACAAACACGTCTACAACGGAGGGGTGGAGGCTGTCTCCACACTACTAGGTGAGGGATCCATTTCCCTAGGTTTTAGTCTGGGTACAAAGGCCCTCCAAAGCCAGGTATACAAGTGTTTTAATAACCAATATGTAGCATTCACCTGGGTCTTTACTGTCTGACAGGGTTGGAGCCTGTGTTCTCCAAGTCAATGATTCCTACAAAATATTAACACCCCTACAGCATTTGGCAGAGGTAGTAGTGAGAGCACCATGGCAACATGCTTCAAGGTACATATTTTCTCAGTCAAACGAGTTCTCCGGCATCACGTAACGTCAGGTCAATAAGTTTGTCTTAGACCAGGGTTTCCCATCTCCAGTTCTCCAGTACCCCCAACAACATGTTGTTGTAGCCCCAGGCTAACTCGCCTGATTCAATAGTTGATGAATAGTTGACAAGTAGAATCAGGTGTGCTTGTCCGGGGCCACAACAAAAATGTGTGTTGGAGTTGGGAAACACTGTTTTAGACTGACCGCTCTCCAATGATTTAATTATGACTGAAATTACATGACCTAAACAGCTGACAAGGACAGGAGACATACAAAGCCCATCAATCTAGAAAGAGGAATTCCCATGAAGAAGAATGTGGTGAGACAATAGCAGACTAAACAGTCACGTTCTGTTGAAAGGTGGTGGAAGATGACAATGGTTTAGATGTTGATCACACAGGGAGATGACGCCAGACAATGTGCTGCTCCCCATAGTCATTTAGTAGAATTATTTTATTGATGCATAATAATAACATAAAGGCTTACTGAACCAGCAATTCCCTCTGTTTGCCTTGATATGATAATGTCAAACTGTGACCCTGAGTCCACACACACACACAGCATTTATTAAATGAAGTTCCCCCAAGCCTTAATCACCTACTCAGTCATTAACTTAGTCAGCTTATCTTCTTCGACTAACTCCACCTCGTTAACTCTGTCCCAGGTGCGATCACGTCGTTTGCAGCGGGCTTCGTGAAGATCCGCTGGAACGTGTGGTCTGAGCTGGTGATCGGCATCATCACGGCTCTACAGGCTGCCCTGCTGCTCCTCATGGGGACCACCAGCAACATCTGGGTCTGCTATGTGGCCTACTCCCTCTTCAAGGGTTTCTACCAGTTCCTCGTGCCCATCGCCATGTACGTTTCTTTAGGTCTACTTTTATTTAACGTTGTTGTATACATATAATGGGATTTTGGGGATTTTCATGTTCAGACGTGTACAGTGTATGAATGCATTGTCAAATAGAACTGTCACGTCTTTCTTACTTTAGGCTGTACATTTAATCTGCTGACTATCCTGTTGTGTTTGTAGTTTCCAGATCGCCTCGTCGCTCACCAAGGAGCTGTGTGCCCTGGTGTTTGGGGTCAACACTTTCCTGGCGACCGTTCTGAAGACCATCATCACCCTCATCGTCTCTGACAAGAAGGGTCTGGGACTAGACGTACACTCCCAGGTCAGTCACACACACTCTGATTACGACCACGCTCAGACGACTTCCTGCAAGCTGACGTCACCCATATGGGAACACCATATGTTTTCTAATGAGTGCTGTTCTGTTCTCCAATAGTTCCTGGTCTACTTCTTCTACTTTGCCTTGCTGACGGTTATCTACCTGGGCTGTGCTGCCTGGGTCATCATTCGCCACTACAGGAACCAATCGGCAGGAGGTGGAGGGGACACAGACCAGGCCACGCCCACTGAGCTATGTTCCGTACCATCAAACCCATCGGAGACGGAACCTCTGTCCAATGGGAACAACGTGAAGGCCTGAAAGGGATATTCTGGAATGTTGGCAGTGAAGCCCTTTATCTACTTCCCCAGAGTCAGATTAACTCGTGGAGACCATTTTTATGTATCTGCATGCAATTTAAAGGAATTTGCTACCTAGCGTTAGCCAAATTGCTAACTGCCGTTAGCGTAATGACTGGAAGTCTATCGGAACAGCTAGCATGCAAGTTGTTCATGTAGACTTCCTGTCATTGCGCTAGCTAACGCTAGTTGGCATTGGATCGCGAAACTACCTCTAACTTCCTTCATACTGGATGCAGAGACATACAAATGGTATCCATGAGTTCATCTGACTGTGTGGAAGTAGATAAAGGGTCTCCTTGCCAAAATCCTTAACTATCCCTTGAACATTGTATCATCTTTACATCAACACCTAAACCCCCTACACTGACTTTGAGTAGTGGTCTAAACGGTCTGGGAATCTCTCGCTACGGCTTCCACACGACTGCACAAGGACAGATGAGACTTAGAGGTGAGTCGAGACCTCATGACACTTTGATGGATGTGTTGGGGAGTGTAGTTTACCAGTGTTAGTGAACAGTCACTGTTCTCAGCCCTTAGTGCCTTATCCGTTATATCCAACGTGTATTCAGTTCACCAAAAGGATGTTATTATGGAATACATATTTTTTTCTTAATGTTTTTAAAGAATTACAGGCAGGGCCCACCTACATTACTACCAGATAATAAAAGCTCACTCGATGGAGCCTAATGGTCTTGTAAGCAGCGGTGGAAAAAGTACCAACTTGTCATACTTGATTAAAAGTAAAGATACCTTCATAGAAATGACTCAAGTAAAAGTCTAAAAGTATTTGGTTTTAAATAAACTTAAGTATTAAAAAGTAAGAGTATAAATGACTTATTAAGCAAACCAGATGGCACAATTGCATTTTTTCTTCATCAGTAGCCAGGGGGACACTCCAACACTGAGACATCATTTGTGTTTAGTGAGTCCGCCAGATCAGAGGCAGTAGGGATGACCAGGGTTGTTCTCTTGATAAGTGTGTGAATTTGACCATTTTTCTGTCCTGCTAAGCATTCAAAATATAGCAAGTACTTTTTGGGTGTCAGGGAAAATGTATGGAGTAAAATGTACATTATTTTCTTTAGGAATGTAGTGATGTAAAATTTGTCAAAAATATAAATAGTAAAGTACAGATACTTCTTAAGTAGTACTTAAGTATTTTAAGTACTTTACACCACTGCTTGTAAGTAGCAATACATGACCTTGTATGCGGTACAAATCACATTGTGGGAGCACCTCTAATAGAATGAATTAGGCTGTTTTGGGAAGGTTTGCATCCTAAGCAACCTGCCTCAACATTTTTCGAAGTACAATAGACCAGCATATAGCTACTGTAGTAGGTACATTTAAGGAATTTTCTTTTTCGGCTTTAGACCAATCCCTACTTCTCACTCAAACAGTGTTTTGTTTTTAATAGTCAGAGTTTGGGCCTAATGTTCTCAGAGAGACTGTTGACATGTACTATGTAGTGGCTGCTTTGCTCTTCTCATCCCAGAAACATCCCAAATGGTGTTATCCACTGGGGATTATGTTCAGAGTTTTCCAAATACAGGGTAATCATATTTTCCCTGATAATGTTAAAGCATGTTTGTTTTCGTAACTCTGACTGAGAAAATAATAATCTCAATTAGAGGGGACCAATAGGAAATGATCTACAGAAACAGTCTTAATTCTACTGGACTACTTCTTCTACTGATGGAACAGTAGCCTGTTATATTCAGCAAATGATTCACTGTTTTTCGATCATTAGGAATTCTCGACAATTGCTGCAATTGTATTGATTAGCGAAAACCATATTTTTGAATCTGTGTGTCTATTGTTAGCTGTACAGAAGTCCTCCAGTGAGAGAGGTGTACCTCACAGGACCATGATTACTATGTGATCACATTAGCATTGCTTTAGATTAAGTAGACAAGTGACAGGATGCATTTTTGGGCTGCTGAATCTTCCTGAAGATTTTTCTTTGAAGAGTGAAAGTATTTTCTAAATGAAGCCCTTTGTGTGTATGTTCACTGCACTCCCATTGTCTTAGGTTTAATCAGTGATTGCTTGTGAACAAAGCAGATGCCAATTGTTTTAGGGCCTTCAAACTAACCATATCAGTGGACTTAAATTTTTTTAATTTCACCTTTATTTAACCAGGTAGGCCAGTTGAGAACAAGTTATGCTTGCTGCCAGTGAGTAATTCAATGCACCTTGTGTCAGGAAGTGTTTTAGCTACCATTTTGTGTATAGTTTTGCTTACGGGAGAGTGGGGTAAGTTAAGCCATTTTTTACATTCGGCACTTACGTTCAAAGACTTTGTAGTTTATATATATATATTTTTAACATTGGCCAGGCCCTGTTACCTCATATCCCAGCGATAAAGCCTTGCATTATGCCTGGGATGAAAACACTTCAATTGGTTCAACTTTTACCCCAAGGCAAACATTTTGATTATATTAGCACACACAGATACAATCATTTCATGCTGATGTATAGAATAATCTTTAAAATTATCTACTTTGCTTTAGATACAAGCATCATGAAACCTCTATAACAGAAAATAATTTGACTTGGTGAAAATCTTATTTTATTTTTGATATATATTTTTTTACTTAACTTTTTCCAAATGGTTTCTTCCTTCAGACTCAATGAAATGATGACCTCTTCCTAGATATTTGTTCAAATTACTAACATTTTGTGTATAGTTTCCTAGAAACAAGGGTGGCTCAATTTACCTCTTTGGTTCAACTTATCCCACTCTCAACTATTTTTGTTTAAATGTTTTCATTCAGATTTGTCTTTTCTCCCCCAGCAGTGCTAATCATATGTTCATTGTCATCTTTTCTAATAGGAAGCCCACATGAATGTGAATGTGTAAACTGGAGTATAGTTGTTATGAACTACTGCAAATGAGTTTGAGGATTTAGCAATGAGCTGGCAGACATTTATTCTGCATGTTATTTTATTTTCGAATGAGCTATTTTGTATTGTTTTAAATGCAGGGGTTCTCAAATGTTTTTGCTTCGTGACCCACCAATTGAGCTGTGTTTTGAGTCTCAACCCACCACAAGGGTTGAGTGGTAAAAAACAAACATACACAGACCAAAGCATAAATACAAAATATGATCTTGGCAGTGGACACAATATTTTGCTGTTTCAAAGCTAATCCCCTGCAATTTCACATCCTGCCATGGAGCTGAAATAAATTTTTACAATTTTAAAACCAATTTCCTTCAATTCTATGCATTTTGCTATGGAGCTGAGATTTTGTTTGCTTTTAAGCAAATTTGATACAATTCTATGCATTTTGACATGGCTGGTGTTCTTATGCACAAACATAACATCAGTGGGGCCTGATTGTCTAGCTTTTATTTGTTGATTGTAAATTCTCAAAGATAATAGGCTATTATTGAAAAATATATAGGTCCGTTCTCTTTTCCATCCCAGTTTGGGAACTACTGTTTTAATGGAACAATTTATTTATCTGTGCATAAGAGTAAAATTGTTTTCTTAAATGTTTATCACTGAGGAAATAAAATGCAAAATGAAGTTGAAAAATGTAAATATCTTTTAGGCCTGTTTATTCTTTGGAATCTGACAACTCTGGGAACTCATATCTGGTGTACCCTTTACATTCTAAATGTGTTTATACCATACTTAAAGTACACCCATAAATGCAGATTATACCTAACCCATTATTTTTTATTGAAGTTGCCTTTAGTTTAATTTGAATTGCTGTGCATAGGAAGTGGTTTGCTGAATTCCTGTCCCCTTGAGTAATCTTAGGACCATCTTACTACAAAACTGAGAAATCATGTCAGAATATAGACTATAGTAGTTTGAGTGCCTATTAATTACATGTAGGGTGGATAAAAGATGTGTGTGAACAATACAAGCACTTAACTTGAGAATGCTATGTACAATGGGTCCGGAACACGAGATATGCAACTTGAACTTTGCACTATTCTCTAATTGATTTAAAAGGTCATATCTCAAGGTAGGTTTCAGCCTATAGTGATGAGGTTGTGGAGTATACAATGATTTTTACATGGTCATATGGCCTCAAACAAATACAAAGGTATGAGATTAATTGCACCTAATGGTCTATATGCCGTGCAGTATACTAGCCAACGAGTTTCAGTATAGGATAAGATTTGTAATGTTAACTGTCAGAATTGTTCATGTTTTTATTGTCACACTGACTTCAATCAATGCCGAATATACACTTTGGGTGAATGACTGTGAACCTATTTTGTTGCTGTAAAAAAACAGACTTATGTCAACATTTTATTTTTGATTTACAAATAAATCAGTTTGGAAAAACAATGTAGCATTTGTTTGTTTTTAATAAACGTTGATGACATTAGAGAGATGGCACAGTACATGTCACCTCAGGAAACTCCTCACCAGGGTCATACACCGGTTCATTCAGTGAGCTGCAATGCTTTGGTCTTTGGATTTTGGATAAAAAGCGTTTATTTAATTTCCATCACAGTGCATAGACATGAAAAACACTTAAGAGCACTTTTGAGGATTTTGAAACGCAAAAGGACATTGCAAAACAAAAACATTGTCATTCGATTTTTGATACAAAATGTTATGATTCTTGGCCCAGACTCATCTCTTCCTCTGTCAATACATAGATCCCTGGAGTCCATTACTGAAAAGTGTGAATATTAAAACTACTTAAAAAATGTTAATCGCAAAATAAATACTCCATTTGTTATCAAAACATTTAAATATCCTGTTCCCTTTTGATGTCTGCTAGAAAAATAAAACCATCCAACATTTACGACAATGTTATAGCTAGTGCTTCAAAAACTGGTTATATGTACTGATTACAACAAAATGTAAAGTGAATAAACAATTACAACATTGGATAATAAACATTTAATTTACAATACTGCAACAATTAGCTTGTTGGACTCAGACAGAATGTGTCCTGTTTAATCTGTAGGTGTGGTTTGATTCTAGGGCAAACTGTTAAAAGGCTATAGACTTTCTACAGTGCAGGTATTATGCTTTTGAGGGTAAGACCACAAAAAATAAATGTACATTGTGAGAGTCTGTTATCTAACCCCCAATGAACATGGCTTTCTGAAGTGGACAGTGAAAGGAGAAGTGGAATGAATACAAACTCTACTGAAAACCACAGTGTTGAGGTGTTTACAGAACAGCGATTTAGACGTATGTGCAGGGGGTCGGGGTGGGCTGTTTAGTCAGCTGCGATCAGTGTAAAAAGGGGGTGGCTTGGGGCGTGGTCCATCTCTTAGCCTGGTTGTCGCTGTTCTTGATCAACCCCATATTATGGACATGTGGTCCTATTTGGCCAGCTGGACTGAGTGTATTGAGAAGGGGAATGTAGCTGTTATATACAAAGCACCATTGTGTGTGTACGTATCAGTGGAGGCTCCTCAGAGGAGGAAGGGGAGGACCATCCTCAGTGAATTTCATAAAAATGTAAACATTAGAAACATTCAAGTTATACTTTTTAGATAAAACTATACTAAATATATTCTTATGTCACCAAATAATTGATTAAAATACACTGTTTTGCAATGGTCTACAGTAACTTCAAAAGCACTGTCTGGGGTAGCACCATGGTGTAGCGGAGGACAGCTAGCTTCCATCCTCCTCTGACTTCAATACAAAACCTAGGTGGCTTGTAGGCCTCACCCCTTCCATAGACATACATGGTAATTATGACCACTTCTGGAGGAAGTCCTCCAACAGATCAAAGCTTTTAGGATCAGAGAACAAACAGTGTGTTGTATTGGGAATGTGCCACAGAGCATTATGGGGATTCTATGTGTTGAGAAAGCTTAGTGACATTGTCGGATAGAGATTAAGAGTGAACAGTGATAGTTGAGCATTTTGGTATTTTATTCAATTCAAATTTGTTTTTTTCAAATGACAGGAGACAGAAGAGGAATATAAATTGTTTTCTTGGTTTTAGAACTTAATTTTTATGTCCAGTTAGCAACTGATTTAACTTTTTTTTAAAAGTTAGCCTCAGTAACTTCAGTAGCTAGCTATCTACCAGCGTGAAGTTTGCATTTTACACGGAAAAGGGAAGGTCGACCACTGCCTGAGATTTTCATGAAAAAGATGAAAAGGTGAGGGCGTTTAAAAGTAAAGCTGGTAACAGGGAGCCTTTCATCAAGCTGTCTGTATTGCTGGCCTTGCCTGCTTTAGGGAAAGTCTGAGCCTTGGTCAAAAGGTGGGTACAGTGACCTGAAGAACATCGATTGTTCAGCTAAACGGCAAAACAAAAGCAGGGAGAATATAAATGCCGACATCACATTCAAGCTTCTGGGAATAAGCTGCATCGATAAGAGGACATGACTAGAGGGGAAAATTCCCGCCAACAAGGGCAACTAATTAATAATTGCACGTTAGAATGCTTTACTTGCTGAACATATCGACCTTTCGACTTGTCTTTTCTAGGATGTCGAAAACAATTCAGAATGATTTGATAGCTTCATCGCATCATCCATAAACATTTCGATTAAAGAGAGAGGTTGACACAGCACATTTTTTTCGTGTGCACTCAAGTAAGCTTTCTACTTTCCTCCGGTATTTATTTAGCAAAAGATAACACAATCACTCCGGACAGACACAAGTAAAAACTCATGACAAATGTTGCAGCAGCCTAGGCACACCTGAACGCTAGAAATCGGACATGCTGTATGGGATGAAAACGAGACTATATTTCAGTCTGATCAATCTTTTTTTACAGCTAATTAATCACTGGCATACTTTATAGGGTCCAGAGTTTTCCTAGTTAGGTTACCATATAAGGAAAAACTCTAGGCCCCAGGGGGTAAAAATTGCCCCACGCTCTGGGACCTATGGTGCCACCAGTCTGCTTGCAGTTGTCAGTTATGGTCAGGTATGTGGGTGATCAGGGCTTTAATTAGGAACTTTTCTTGGGCTACTTCGATGTGTGAAGTGGGCGAGATGCGCTGCAGTCTGTTTGACTTAATGCATTTTGAGATGTCTGAGTTTTAACTTCATAGAGAAATTTGTTGTCCAAACCTATGACGGCACAGCTGTAATGGAATGTATCTGCTATTTGTATTTCCAGGGAAGTTCCCTTATTAAGAGGTGATGATCACTCCACTACCATTGTCAACTATCTCCTGACGAACTGAAGCCATGTCTCATGTGCCGCTCATCTACTGGCACATTGAATGTTTCCTCTCCAAGCACTGAGTACCCTATCAATTTTCTCTCATTCCTGTATGAAGAGTTAATCACAAACACAATCCCATTATTACACATGAATGATTTTACTCCTTGCTTGGACTAACTCATTCTTAGCTCTTTTGTCTAACTGTGTAGTGTGTTGTGTTATTGTTTGTCTTTTAGGCAAATCCTGTCCTGCACTGGTCAAGCCTCTGAACACCTCAACTCATGCCTCATACCCTCATTCAATCACTGCTGTGGTCCCTTTCCAACACTGTAAGTAGCCCTCTCATTCCCATTCCCCATAATAGTGTACTATAAATGTCTTTATTAAATGCTTTAGGTTAAAATAATTAGTCTTTGACGATTTTTGAAACACACTTTGTTGTCCCCGTGCGTTCCACACCTATACCCTGGGTCTACCATCCTAGTATTTATTTAAGTCACCAGCCTCCACTGGTAGTTACCTTTTGTTAGGCCTCCTGGATTGGCTGATGTGTGGGTGTTTCATTAGGCTTATCTCTTGATCTGGCTGTAGTGTGTGTGTGCGTTTGGTCGGTCAGTCCTATCTCTTGATCTGGCTGTAGTGTGTGTGTGTGTGCGTTTGGTCGGTCAGTCCTATCTCTTGATCTGGCTGTAGTGTGTGTGTGTGCGTTTGGTCGGTCAGTCCTATCTCTTGATCTGGCTGTAGTGTGTGTGTGTGTGCGTTTGGTCGGTCAGTCCTATCTCTTGATCCTGTATCTCTTGATCTGGCTGTGTGTGTGTGCGTTTGGTCGGTCAGTCCTTTCTTGTAAGTGTGTGTGTGCGTTTGGTCGGTCAGTCCTATCTCTTGATCTGGCTGTAGTGTGTGTGCTGTCAGTCCTATCTCTTGATCTGGCTGTAGTGTGTGTGTGTTGGTCGGTCAGTCCTATCTCTTGATCTGGCTGTGTGTGTGTGCGTTTGTGTGTCCTATCTCTTGATCTGGCTGTAGTGTGTGTGTGCGTTTGGTCGGTCAGTCCTATCTCTTGATCTGGCTGTAGTGTGTGTGTGCGTTTGGTCGGTCAGTCCTATCTCTTGATCTGGCTGTAGTGTGTGTGTGTTTGTGCGTTTGGTCGGTCAGTCCTATCTCTTGATCTGGCTGTAGTGTGTGTGCGTTTGGTCGGTCAGTCCTATCTCTTGATCTGGCTGTAGTGTGTGTGTAGTCCTATCTCTTGATCTGGCTGTAGTGTGTGTGTGCGTTTGGTCGGTCAGTCCTATCTCTTGATCTGGCTGTGTGTGCGTTTGGTCGGTCAGTCCTATCCTGATCTGGCTTGTGTGTGTCGTTTGGCTGTCCTATCTCTTGATCTGGCTGTAGTGTGTGTGTTTGGTCGGTCAGTCCTATCTCTTGATCTGGCTGTAGTGTGTATGTGTGCGTTTGGTCGGTCAGTCCTATCTCTTGATCTGGCTGTAGTGTGTGTGTGCGTTTGGTCGGTCAGTCCTATCTCTTGATCTGGCTGTAGTGTGTGTGCGTTTGTGTGTCCTATCTCTTGATCTGGCGTTTGGTCGGTCAGTCCTATCTCTTGATCTGGCTGTAGTGTGTGTGTGCGTTTGGTCGGTCAGTCCTATCTCTTGATCTGGCTGTAGTGTGTGTGTGTGCGTTTGGTCGGTCAGTCCTATCTCTTGATCTGGCTGTAGTGTGTGTGTGCGTTTGGTCGGTCAGTCCTATCTCTTGATCTGGCTGTAGTGTGTATGTGTGCGTTTGGTCGGTCAGTCCTATCTCTTGATCTGGCTGTAGTGTGTATGTGTGCGTTTGGTCGGTCAGTCCTATCTCTTGAACTGTCCGATGTAGCTGTTCTCGATGCAGAGCACGGCGTAGGAGCTGTGACAGCTGCTGGTTCTCTGTTGGAGGAGCTGGCCCCCTGTAGAGAGGAGGCCATGCCCGTCAGCGCACGCTCCCCTATACGCCACGTCTCACAGTAGTTATCCACCTGGCCGTGCCCCCTGCTGGTCGAACCGTGCCATATCATCTTGTCTGGCCTGGGTGAGGAGAGGGAATAAGGGAGAGAACGAGATGAAGGGTTGAATCATCATATTTTTGCTTCCATTCACTTTCTCAGCTGTTAACTTTACATAACTTATCAATGCCTCCTTATGGGTGTTGTAAAAAGAGAGGATTTGATATTTTGTGTATAGTGAGTGATGTAGAAGTGTAGTTTATCACCATGTGCCCGTCTGTGAAAATGTCTTTGCCATCGAAGGAGTAGATGGGTACATTGTCCTTCACTCTGCCCTCTGAGTCACTGAAGATGGCCTCCCAACTGTCAAACAGGACCTCATCCTATAGAGGGGACAGACAAATGGTTAGGGACGGTTGCTGCCAATTACTTAAATGATATGGAATGATACTGGGATTCTGAATGAAGCTGAAAATGCATCTCAGTCTTAGCCGACAGTACCTTTAGGTTGACGATGGGCATGCGGTCTCTGTCTGACTTGCGGACGATGCTGTAAAGGTCCTGGAGCTTGGAGGAGAGGAAAGCCCGGAAGGTTCCCTTCAGCCCGATGGCCCGAGCCTGGTTGAAACACAGGAAGTCTGCCCCTCTGATACCCCGCATGTTACCCCCCTGGGGGGCGTTCAGGGCGACCAGGTGAATCTGCAGAAGGAAAGAAGAAGAAAAGTCTGCTTTTAAAAACGTGCTTCCCATCACATCCACAATCAGAAGTATTTCAGCAGTGGCATGTTTTTAGGTTACATTTATGACATTTAAATCACTGGCTACTCACACTTGGGCCTGACGTGTGTTGGTGGCTGGGGGTCTCAGGAGGTCTGGGTCTGCGTTGTGGGGTTACAGGGTAGCGGGTGTCTGAGTAAACCGGGTTCTGTGGGACAGGGGCTGGCTGGGGCTGGACCGGCTGAACAGGGTCAGGGTTGTGCTGGTGGTCTGTATAACTGGGGTACCGTGGATCAGTGTGTGAGGGGTATCTGGGGTCTGAATGTGAGGGGTATCTAGGGTCTGAATGTGAGGGGTAGCGTGGATCTGGCTGGGCTGGGTAGCGTGGATCTGGCTGGGCTGGGTAGCGTGGATCTGGCTGGGCTGGGTAGCGTGGATCAGGCTGGGCTGGGTAGCGTGGATCTGGTCTGAGCTGGGTAGCGTGGATCTGGTCTGGGCTGGGTAGCGTGGATCTGGCTGAGCTGGGTAGCGTGGATCAGGCTGGGCTGGGTAGCGTGGATCTGGCTGGGCTGGATAGCGTGGATCCGGGTTAGTCGGGTAACGTGGGTCGGGGTGAACAGGGTGTTGTCCCTCAGGCTGTGGCTGGTGGGGGTCTAGCTGTCTGGGGGGTTGCTCTGTGGCCGTGTTAGAGGGATGGTCTGGCTGGTAGTAGACCACTGGAGGAGGGTCGACAGCTGCTACCTCATTACCCTTCAGATGGATACAGGCAGAGAAATCATGTCAATAAGATTCACTAATGTGATTAATAACTTCATTAAGTGATTCCTTCACTGTCACAATAGTTTGTCAGCATTTCTCAAGTGCACATTTCCAACGACTTACCTGGTCAGGGGGTAAAGCTATGTATGGTCCAAGCTGAAAGGTAAAACTTCCAAGTTAATCATGTAGACATTAACAAAGGATGAAGGTGTTGTATTTTATAAATATAGTGGCTTGCATCCATCCAAACACTGCACCTGGATTTGCCGGAAGCCATCTCGTACTCTGATGTAAAAGTCTGTTTGGTCGACCAGATACACCAGTGTCCCCTCTGCCTGTCGTCTGGCCGTGGCTGTCATCGTGTCATATGACCTCAGCACCATCACCTGTTCAAACGTGGACGACAAGGAGCTAAATGATGCCACATCCTGGAAGTGGTGTATATATCATCACCGTGAGGCCCTGTCCAGAAACAGGCCCTAACCTCCTAGACCCTACACTAGGAATGAAGGGGTTAACAGACTCACCCCAGAGGAGTGTCCATCAGTTCCAGGTGGGCCAGGAGGGCCCGGAGGTCCAGGGATGCTGATGGCTGAGATGTAAAAAGATCACATTTATTGAAGCTGTTAACCAAGGAGCTACTGTACTTCATGTCACCAGAAGGTTGTGTTCCTGCCTATGTACTGTATGTATGAGTGTGTGTGCGAGAGAGTACGCCTCACTCTGTGTTGGCCTGTAGGCTCCAGGTGAGGAGGAGGATCCTGAAGGTCCGGGGGGCCCCGGTGGGCCTGGGTTCCCTTGCCTGCCTTCGTACCCTCTTCCTGGGTTACCTGGAGGGCCCTGGGGCCCTGAAGGACCGATGATGGACTCTCCCTTTGGCCCCTGGAGATCGATAGATATTTGTCCTGCTCATTAAAACTTTCTAATTGAATTCCATTGTACATGTCTTTTGATGCAAGGCACTGATAAAACGTGGAGAATGCAGTAAAATAAAATGGCTGTTGTTGTTCAGTGGTTATTCTTACTGGAAGTCCTGGAGGTCCAGGTTGACCACCCTGTCCACCGTAACCGCCACCATAATATCCTCCGGCTGGCTCGCCCTTCTCCCCCTTCATCCCCGAGTCTCCTCTCTCTCCCTTCATCTCCCTCTGCAGGGACACGCACACACACCACGTCATTTGACCTCACGTCAAACACATACAGACACATGGCGGGCTGTGAGTGTAGAGCTCCTTTGTCGTTACGTCACTTACCTTGAAGGTGTAGATGTCAAAGTTGGACGTGAGACCTAGAGTGGAGACGATAGAACGTGAGTTCAATCAGCTCAATCTCGTGTGTTGGTACACCTAAGGCCAGCGGAGGTAAATAACTAGCTGGTTGTACTGTACCTGGTACCCCGGGTATTCCTGGTACTCCACGATCACCTTTGTCTCCTTTGGAGTCTGATGGGTGGAGGAAAAAGGCCAACATGTAAGCCAACACATGACATCGTTTTACATGTAACATTCTATGTCATGGTGTGGGACTGGCCAATGAGAATGAGTTGACTTACCAGGATATAACCGTGAGACATCATCCCTCTGAGTGTGAAACAGAACAAAAGGGAGGAGAGTTACACTACTGTACCTTGGAAAGAGACCCTATCAATTTGTAAACCCACATTAGTGACTTTGTGGGTTTTAACAACCTGACTGACTACAGCATATAACTCACAACACCAACGTCTGGGAAAGATACAATACTGGATCAGACATCTACTCACATTGAACCTGTCCAGAGGTACTGCTGGCCCGGGGGGTCCGGGTGGGCCAGGTGGTCCTGGAGGACCCTAAAAACGTGGATCAATCTGGGTTAAACTGATGCCCTGTCTGGGTCATAATGGTCTAACCATACCACTGCTTTTATGAATGATTTGACATGCTGACCTCTGGGTTGCATCCCAACAGTCTTTCATGTATGAATCCCATCAATCACCAACCAGCGGTGTCATACTTACTCCATATCCTCCAGTCCCTCCCGCTGAATCCCCCCTCTCTCCTTTGACACCATTCAACCCAGGACGGCCCTGTAACCAACACACTGGTTCACATCCAGCAGCAGTCCATCACCATGTTAATACTGAATGGGAAATAGCACACTTGGATTCTTTAGTCATAGTCACACTTCAGTGCCATTTGCAGACATTTTTATTCAATATGGGTGGTCCTGGGAATCAAACTCACTGTCTTGGCATTGCAAGTGCCATGCTCTACCAACTGAGCTACAGAGCACCACCACTTGGCTAATAGCTGAACAGAGATACTTACCGGTCTACCTGGCATGCCTATATCTCCCTTTAGACCAGCTGGACCATAGGGACCCTATAGAGACAGAGAAGAATATAAATCTACCAGCTGGACCCTATAGAGACAGAACAATATAAATCTACCAGTTGGACCATATAGAGACAGAACAATATAAATCTACGAGCTGGACCCTATAGTGACAGAACAATATAAATCTACCACCTGGACCCTATAGAGACAGAACAATATAAATCTACCAGCTGGACCCTATAGTGACAGAACAATATAAATCTACCAGCTGGACCCTATAGAGACAGAACAATATAAATCTACCAGCTGGACCCTATAGAGACAGAACAATATAAATCTACCAGCTGGACCCTATAGAGACAGAACAATATAAATCTACCAGCTGGACCCTATAGAGACAGAACAATATAAATCTACCAGCTGGACCCTATAGAGACAGAACAATATAAATCTACCAGCTGGACCCTATAAAGACTATAGAGACAAGAACAATATAAATATAAATCTACCAGCTGGACCCTATAGAGACAGAACAATATAAATACCAGCTGGACAGAGACAGAACAATATAAATCTACCAGCTGGACTATAGTGACAGAACAATATAAATCTACCAGCTGGAGACAGAACAATATAAATCTCTACCAGATGGACCCTATAGAGACAGAACAATATAAATCTAAATCTACCTATAGGACAGAACAATATAAATCTACCAGCTGGACCCTAAATAGAGACAGAACAATATAAATCTACCAGCTGGACCCTATAGAGACAGAACAATATAAATCTACCAGCTGGACCCTATAGAGACAGAACAATATAAATCTACCAGCTGGACCCTATAGAGACAGAACAATATAAATCTACCAGATGGACCCTATAGAGACAGAACAATATAAATCTACCAGCTGGACCCTATAGTGACAGAACAATATAAATCTACCAGCTGGACCCTATAGTGACAGAACAATATAAATCTACCAGCTGGACCCTATAGTAACAGAACAATATACATCTACCAGCTGGACCCTATAGAGACAGAACAATATAAATCTATCAGCTGGACCCTATAGAGACAGAGAACAATATACATTTACCAGATGGACCCTATAGATACAGAACAATATACATTTACCAGCTGGACCCTATAGATACAGAACAATATACATTTACCAGCTGGACCTATAGAAACAGAGAACTATGTACAGTACATCCATGGTTATCGATGGCTAATCAGAAACAGCATGTCACTGTTAAAGGAGAGTACTTACAGGAGGTCCCTCAGGTCCCGGGTGTCCCTTCTCTCCCTGCACACACAGAGGTCAAAGGGTATCAACATTTTATGTGGCATGGCACATATAAAAGAGATGAACAAGCATAATAACATACAGTATTTCTACCAACTATAAATCTCGTGTGTGGTTTTTCTCACCGGTTGAGACCCCAGCCCTCCCAGGTACAGGGGTCTTCCATCAGGCCCCATGATAATACCAGGGTCTCCTTTCTCCCCCTGGACAGGACACAGGGTGGAGACATGTCAATACTTCATGCAATTTTCCCTGTACTGTACAGAAAACAAGATATGAATGAAGTTATTACCAGACCTTAGCTGCGTATCCTGTCTGTCCAGGCTCTCCTGTATCTCCCTTTGGTCCCATAGGCCCCTACAGAAGAAGTTGGGATCAGTATAAATAACAACCTTGTGTGTGTATATTTTTAAAAGAGAGTTCCATTAACATGTTTTAGGCAGTTTTTAATATACAACTAGTAGGCCGTACAGCATTGCTTTTTTAAATATTAGGGAGCACTATTAAGGTGTTTCAACTGTGAAATATATATTTTTTTAAAAAAATGTTCCATTAACATGTTATAAAATAGTTTTTGCCGCAATCTCCACCATACATCTAGAACAACACTGTCCGTTACACTATTTGGTGTGTTTCAACTGTGAAATATCTTTAGAAACAGTCATGGTAAATGTCTCCACTCCACTGTGTGTTCATTGGCAGTGTGATACTGATACATACTGGGAATCCTGCCTGGCCGGGAAGACCTGGTCCTCCCTGGAGAAAAGGAAATAAGGGTTAGAGTGACTATAAAACATTATAAGACATTATAAAACTGCATGTAGAGTAACATAGTGACTAGTCTGCTGAGTCAAATTCTCACCTGTCCTTGATTCCCAAGAACTCCATCAAACTACAACAAGACAGAGACAGGTAGGTCAGTTGTGTCACTGAAACATCACTATGATCCAGAGCAGACAAGACCGTACAGTACACAGCCACACTCACGCTGCCTGAGGTCTGGTAGATCTGTCCCGGTGGGCCAGGGGCTCCTGGAGGTCCAGGGGGCCCCCCTTCACGTCCTGGCTCACCCTATAACACCACACACACAACAAAGAAAAGAAAAGCAAATGTTTTGTCCATTTAAAATAACATCAAATTGTTTTTGAAATACAGTGCAACATTGTTTTGTCCATTTAAATAACTCAAATTGATTAGAAATACAGTGTAGACATTTTTAATGGAATATCTACATGGAAAGGCGAACAGAGGCCCATTATCAGCAACCATCACTCCTGTGTTCCAATGGCACGTTGTGTTAGCTAATCCAAGTGTATCATTTTAAAAGGCGAATTGATCATTAGAAAACCCTTTTGCAATTATGTTAGTGCAGCTGAAAACTGTTGTTCTGATTAAAGAAGCAAGAAAATAAAATAAAAAAATCAACCACCAAAATATGGTAATCAGGAGTAGGTAACTCACTCTTTCTCCTCTGTCTCCCCTCTCCCCTTTGTCTCCCTGTGTATACACAAGAAACAAAACAGAATAGGTTAGTGCACTTTGTGTGGGTTACTCTAAAGCGTAAGTAACTTTCTAATAGAGTCTGGGGAGGTGGCTGAGGGATAAGAATCTTCTACCAATTGTCCTGGGAATCCGTCCATCCCTGGTGTTCCATCCCGTCCTCTTGCTCCCTCGCTCCCCTTCTCTCCCGAAAGCCCAGGCAAACCAGATCTTCCCTGTATGATGACAGGAATACAGTAAGCATTGCTATATAACAAAGATATGGCCTCCAATCAAACTTAGCAATATATTCAAAGGGATTTCCTGGTTCTTACCGGAAGGCCAGCGATTCCAGGCGGACCCTGAAAAACAATGGATATGTGACTATGTATTAGTTGACGTGATCGTAAAGGCAATCCAAATGATGAGTCAATGGCAATGTATAGATCACCTGTGGTCCTGGAATCCCTATCACTCCAGCAACACCATTGACCCCCGTCACTCCGGAAACCCTCCCCGTCACCCTACACAGAGAGGACACAGATACAGTTCAAAAAAGACAATTCCACAAAAATATGTAGTCAAATATACAGTATGTAGTCAATTTGGTAACAATTTGAATGAAGGGAGCTGTGGGGTGGGAGGTTAAGCTGTAGTTGATGTAGTCTGGGTGGGTGGCAGGAGTTGTGTACAGTACTCACATAACGCACGGGGTAGGAAGGTCCGGGTGGTCCTGGAGGCCCAATCGGTCCCATGGGCCCAGGAAGTCCAGCTAAGCCCCCCTGCCCTGCCTGACCAGGCACTCCAGGGTCACCCTGAGAACCCTGGTGGTTAGGAGCGAAGAGGTGAGAGAACGAGAGAGAGAGATTGTAAAGGTGTGTGTGTGCATGTGTGTGTAAAAATCAGCATTCCATTTACATGTAGACATAACAGACAAATAAAGAAGCATTCCACAAAATTGGAAACACATTTAAAGCTGAATTATTACTATAACAAGCAATGTAAATCAATATTGAAAATAATAAAAAACAATTATAAAAAAATGACTGCATATAGTTTAGTTCAATATAAAACATCCAGACTGATGGTAAAATATCTTAAGCAACTACATGCTATTTAAGATGTTATGTCAGAAGTCAAACAAGCAAATGTTCCATTTGTCCTATAATGAAACACACTGGGAATTAGTTTTTGTCAGTGAGTTGATTCCCCCATGTGATGAATGCAGCCGAAACCAAGGAACCAATAGTATGCAGATGAAAACAAGGAACCAATAGCAGGAGACCAGTAGTACCTGTGACCCATCACCTTCACTAAAGATACTGTTCAAAAGTTGGAGAAGGAGGAGAAGGCAGACAAAGAGTTTTGCTAGAGGAAGACAAGCATAAGGGAGAAGATCTATATCCTAAAATCCTCACACCCCCACCAACATCATGTTTAGACTATCGATCTCTAGGAGAAGTCCCACCACCAACATCATGTTTAGACTATCGATCTCTAGGAGAAGTCCCACCACCAACATCATGTTTAGACTATCGATCTCTAGAGGTCCCACCACCAACATCATGTTTAGACTATCGATCTCTAGGAGAAGTCCCACCACCAACATCATGTTTAGACTATCGATCTCTAGGAGAAGTCCCACCACCAACATCATGTTTAGGAGAAGACTATCGATCTCTAGGAGAAGTCCCACCACCAACATCATGTTTAGACTATCGATCTCTAGGAGAAGTCCCACCACCAACATCATGTTTAGACTATCGATCTCTAGGAGAAGTCCCACCACCAACATCATGTTTAGACTATCGATCTCTAGGAGAAGTCCCACCACCAACATCATGTTTAGACTATCGATCTCTAGGAGAAGTCCCACCACCAACATCATGTTTAGACTATCGATCTCTAGGAGAAGTCCCACAACACCAGACATCATGTTTAGACTATCGATCTCTAGGAGAAGTCCCACCACCAACATCATGTTTAGACTATCAATCTCTAGGAGAAGTCCCACCACCAACATCATGTTTAGACTATCGATCTCTAGGAGAAGTCCCACCACCAACATCATGTTTAGACTATCGATCTCTAGGAGAAGTCCCACCACCAACATCATGTTTCCCACCACCAACATCAGACTATCGATCTCTAGAGAAGTCCCACCACCAACATCATGTTTAGACTATCGATCTCTAGGAGAAGTCCCACCACCAACATCATGTTTAGACTATCGATCTCTAGGAGAAGTCCCACCACCAACATCATGTTTAGACTATCGATCTCTAGGAGAAGTCCCACCACCAACATCATGTTTAGACTATCAATCTCTAGGAGAAGTCCCACCACCAACATCATGTTTAGACTATCGATCTCTAGGAGAAGTCCCACCACCAACATCATGTTTAGACTATCGATCTCTAGGAGAAGTCCCACCACCAACATCATGTTTAGACTATCGATCTCTAGGAGAAGTCCCACCACCAACATCATGTTTAGACTATCGATCTCTAGGAGAAGTCCCACCACCAACATCATGTTTAGACTATCGATCTCTAGGAGAAGTCCCACCACCAACATCATGTTTAGACTATACCGATTCTCTAGCTGAGAAGTCCCACCACCAACATCATGTTTAGACTATCGATCTCTGCGGATGAAGTCCCACCACCAACATCATGTTGAAGACTATCGATCTCTGAAAGAAAGAGAAGTCCCACCACCAACATCATGTTTAGACTTTAGTATTGCCAAGCTTCCGTCCCTCTCCTCGCTCCTCCCTGGGCTCGAACCAGAAACACTACGACAACAGCCACCCTCGAAGCAGCGTTACCCTATACAGCAAGGGAAACAACCAGAGCAGGCTCAGCCTAGATGTCCCACCACCACCACATCATTTTGGGAGTTTAGACTATCATCAATCTAGAGAAGTCCCACACCAAACAGCACCAAAGAAACAAGGTCAAAGTGAAAATAGCTATATATTTAAGATTTAGAGGTGGGATAGTATGGGTGTATTTGAGAGCTCACCTTCTCTCCACTGGGCCCTGGAAGACCTAGATCACCAGCTTCTCCCTGCGGATGAGAGGGAGAGAGATGGGGAAAGAGAAAAGAGAGAGAAAGAGACAATCATGTCAAAAGGATCCCTATACAAAGGTCCAGTTCTGTGTGTACTGTATACAGTGATATATGATATATAAACTCAGCAAAAAAAGAAACACCCCTTTTTCAGGACCCTGTCTTTCAAAGGTAGTTTGTAAAAATCAAAATAACTTCACAGATCTTCATTGTGAAGGGTTTAAACACTGTTTCCCCATGCTTGTTCAATGAACCATAAACAATGAATGAACATGCACCTGTGGAACGACTATCAATCCCCACCACCAACATCCGATCTCTAGGAGGGGTCCCACACCCAGCAGCACCAAAGAAACAAGGTCGAAAATAACTTAGATTTAGAGGTGGGATAGTATGGGTGTAAGGCTCGTTAAGGCAATTAAGACAGTTATGAAAACTTACACAGCTTACTATTGACTCTGAATAACACCAAAGAAAAAGTAGGCAGAGTTCTTAAGGTCACATGTTATGAGGACTGCAAACTTAGGACCACTAAAAGCAAGGCCTTCAATCCCATTGAGCACTAAAAGGACACTGTTGGATCGGAGGGTGAGGTGCAGTCCTTGTGCAGTCTAGTTTCTGGTGCAGTCCATGAGGAGGAGCTGCAATGCAGTACTTAATGCAGCTGGTGGCCACACCAGAAACTGAATTACTTTTAGGGGACACATTATTCCATTTAGATGTGGACCAGGGCAATAAATTGCAATGTCCGTACAGTGAGATGCCTAAGACAGCGCTACAGGGAGACAGGATGGACAGCTGATAGTCCTCGCAGTGGCAGACCACGTGTAACAACACCTGCACAGGATCGGTACATCCAAACATCATACTTGCGGGACAGGTACAGGGTGGCAACAACAACTGCCCGAGTTACACCAGGAATGCACAATCCCTCCATCGGTGCTCAGACTGTCCACAATAGGCTGAGAGAGGCTGGACTGAGGGCTTGTAGGCCTGTTGTAAGGCAGGTCCTCACCAGACATCACCGGCAACAATGTCGCCTATGGGCACAAACCCACCATCGCTGGACCAGACAGGACTGGCAAAAAGTGCTCTTCACTGATGAGTCGTGGTTTTGTCTCACCAGGGGTGCTGGTCGGATTTGTGTTTATCATCGAAGGAATGAACATTACACCAAGGCCTGTACTCTGGAGCGGGATTGATTTGGAGGTGGAGAGTCCATCATGGTCTGGGGAGGTGTGTCACAGCATCATCGGACTGAGCTTGTTGTCATTGCAGGCAATCTTAATGATGTGCATTACAGGGAAGACATCCTCCTCCCTCATCTGGTACCCTTCCTGCAGGCTCATCCTGACATGACCCTCCAGCATGACAATGCCACCAGCCATACTGCTCGTTCTGAGCATGATTTCCTGCAAGACAGGAATGTCAGTGTTCTGCCTTGGCCAGTGAAGAGCCTGGATCTCAATCCCATTGAGCACGTCTGGGACTTGTTGGATAGGAGGGTGAGGGCTAGGGCCATTCCCCCCAGAAATGTCCGGGAACTTGCAGGTACCTTGGTGGAAGAGTGGGGTAACATCTCACAGCAAGAACTAGCAAATCTGGTGCAGTCCATGAGGAGGAGATGCACTGCAGTACTTAATGCAGCTGGTGGATGTCTTCCCCGTGCTTCTACACCTGCATTGCTTGCTGTTTGGGGTTTTAGGCTGGGTTTCTGTACAGCACTTTGAGATATCAGCTGATGTACGAAGGGCTATATAAATAAATTTGATTTGATTTGATTTGGCCACACCAGATACTGACTGTTACTTTTGATTTTGACCCCCCCTTTGTTCAGGGACACATTATTCAATTTCTGTTAGCCACATGTCTGTGGAACTTGTTTATGTTTCAGTTGTGGAATCTTGTTATGTTCATACAAATATTTACACATGTTAAGTTTGCTGAAAATAAATGCAGTTGACAGTGAGAGGATGTTTCTTTTTCTGCTGAGTTTCGTATGATCAGTTCAGCTGAAATAATATGTTTCCTCGCTGTCTCATACCTTCTCTCCGCTACTGGATCCTGGGGTTCCAGGTCTGCCAGGTGGACCAGTGGGCCCCTGAAAAACACAGCATGATATCAATACATAATGGTCAAAAAATCAAGACATTCATTTCAATGCTGTAGTTGTGCTGGCTACAGTTAACTAGGCATAAAACATATTGTCACGTCAGATGTAGTAGAGAGAGGGTCCTCACTGGTAGGCCACGTGCCCCGTCCTGTCCGGGAGGTCCAGGGGGCCCGAAAGAGCCTGACCCATGGGAGCTGACACCACCGGCTGAGGGGCCAGGGGGACCTGGAGGGCCCGGGGGGCCTGGTAGACCACGGAGAGTCTAAAGAAACAGTCAACACAACAGTCTTGGGTTTCACAATATACATTTGGTGAAAAGTCATTTTTCTGGGCCAAACTCAAAATCTCTGCATCAGCTAAAACATACCTGTATTTTCTCCAAATCTGGGAATCCTCCGGAGCCTTCCACATCCACAAATGTCTAGGGACAAATGAAGAAACATTAACAATGGTATATTTGTATATTCATGTCTGATCCACATGAATTTATGGGCTGAATGGCCTGATCCTGTAGTGGTTTACTCACAGCGCGGTCAGCTATCCCTGGGCCTGGGGGTCCAGGTGGCCCTGGAGGACCCCTGGGCTCCTGGGTGACCATCACCACGATCCCCCTGGAGAGGTCACAGGGACAAATTTAACCTTTGGGCACCTCCGATAATATTCAAATTCTCATGCTCTTAAATAAATGGCTTCTGGCCTTTACCTTTTGTCCTTTGACCCCTGAGTCTCCTTGTGTTCCTGGGAACCCTCTGTCTCCGGCAGGTCCCTGAGTTGTGGTGGGACAGAGAGAGAAGACACAGCTTAGTGAGGCTGACACTGTCTGACCACTGCTACTGACCACCACCGCTTATCAATAATGACATCTGACTACCACTGTATTTCTCCTCACACAATTAACAATGAATAAAAACCCATGACATGAGATCAATGGGATAAAACATCAGAAAGTGACACTCACTAATTTGCCATCCTCTCCTGGATCCCCCTGGGGAATGAAATAGATACGGTTTGTTACAGTCAATTCAAAGAAAATGTACAAGTACTGAGACCAAATAAAGGGAGAATGCTCTACACAGAATACAGTGTCTACGGAAAGTATTCAGACCCCTTAACTTTTTCCACATTTTCTTACGTTACAGCCTTATTCTAAAATTGATTAAATAAAAAATAAAAAAATCAACAATCTACACACAATACCCCACCCATAATGACAAAGCGAAAACAGGTATTTAGAAATGTTTGCAAAACCCCACCAGAAATACCTTATTTACACAAGTATTCAAACCCTTTGCTATGAGACTCGAAATTAAGCTCAGGTCCATCCTGTTTCCATGGATCATCATTGAGATGTTTTTACAACTTGATTGGAGTCCTGTGGTAAATTAAATTGATTGGACATGATTTGGAAAGGCACACACCTGTCTATTTATAGGTACTACAGTTGACAGTGCATGTCAGAGCCAAAACCAAGCCATGAGGTCGAAGGAATTGTCCGTGGAGCTCCGAGACAGGATTGTGTCAAAGCACAGATCTGGGGAAGGGTACCAAAACATTTCTGCAGCATTGAAGGTCTCCAAGAACACAGTGACCTCCATCATTCTTAAATGGAAGCAGTTTGGAACCACCAAGACTCTTCCTAAAGCTCCCCACCCAGCCAAACTGAGCAATCGGGGGGGGACTTGGTCTGGGAGGTGACCAAGAACCCGATGGTCACTCAGACAGAGCTCTAGAGTTCCTCTGTGGAGATGGGAGAACCTTTGAGAAGGACAACAATCAGGCCTTTATGGAAGAGTGGCCAGACGGAAGCCACTACTCAGTAAAAAGTAC
The DNA here is from genome assembly GCF_018296145.1 of Oncorhynchus tshawytscha. NCBI lineage: Eukaryota > Metazoa > Chordata > Actinopteri > Salmoniformes > Salmonidae > Oncorhynchus > Oncorhynchus tshawytscha. The sequence continues at coordinate 44,060 of NW_024608571.1, forward strand.
ATGACAGCCCACTTGGAGTTTGCCAAAAGGCACCTAAAGATTCTCAGACCATGAGAAACAAGATTATCTGGTCTGATGAAACCAAGACTAAACTCTTTGGCCTGGATGCCAAGCGTCATGTCTGGAGGAAACCTGGCACCATCCCTACGGTGAAGCATGGTGGTGGCAGCTTCATGCTGTGGGGATCTTTTTCAGCGGCAGGGATGGATCGAGGCAAAGATGAATGAGCAACGTACAGAGAGATAGTTGATGAAAACCAGCTCCAGAGAGCTCAGACTGGGGCAAAGGTTCCCCTTCCAACAGGACAACGACCCTAAGAACACAGCCAAGACAACGCAGGAGTGGCTTCGGGACAAGCCTCAATGTCTATTAGTGGCCCAGACAGAGCCCAGACTTGAACCCAATCTAACATCTCTGGAGAGACGTGAAAATAGCTGTGCAGCAACGCTCCCCATCCAACCTAACAGAGCTTGCAAGGATCTGCAGAGAAAAATGGGAGAAACTCCCCAAATACAGTTGTGCCAAGATTGTAGCGTCATACCCAAAAAGACTCGAGGCTGTAATTGCTGCCAAAGGTGCTTCAACAAACGTACTAAGTAAAGGGTCTGAATACTTATGTAAATGTGATATTTCAGTTGTTTATTTTTAATACATGTGCAAAAATGTCGAAAAACTTGTTTTTGGTTTGTCATTATGGGGTATTGTTTGTAGATGGATGAGGGGAAAAAACTATTTTCCATTTTAGAATAAGGCTGTAACGTAACAATGTGTGGAAAAAGTCAAGGAGTCTGAATACTTTCCGAATGCACTGTATGTCAGAAGGTATGGTACAACTCACCGCCTCCCCCTCTGGTCCCTGGGGTCCTGCTGGTCCTTTGGCCCCTGGGGGCCCCATCGGTCCCATTGGCCCAGCCACTGGCTGCACCACAGAGCCGTCCCCTAGCCTCACAACCTGGGCAGCTGGCCCCCCAGGGCCAGGAGGGCCAGGGGGACCAGGTACGCCACGGTCCCCCTTGGAGCCTGGGTAACCAAACCCAGAACTGCCCTGTGGGAAGAAAACAATCAACTACCTATTTAATCTGATCACTTCAATGACTAGCTAAGATGAAGTCAAATAAAAAGAAGCTGGGAAGGACAAAGTCAAAACGCACCTTCAAGCCTTTGTCTCCCTGAAAGGAAAAGGAGACAAAGACAAGTTGTAAGTGATGTTGGAACTATTACATGTGTCTCAGAGGCATGTATGTGGTCTGTCTGAATCAGATGTAATCAGCTATGGGGGTCATCAGTTATAGGGGGTGTATAACACACAGTACTGTGCCAGGCAGCATGCAGTACCTTTTCTCCACGTTCTCCTCCGCCAGAGGAAGAAGCAGAGCTGGAGAAAGACCCCGATTCCCCCTTTGGCCCGGCGGGACCTCTGTCCCCAGGACTGCCCTTCTCCCCTCTCCCCCTTCACTCCGTTAGAACCACTAGGGCCTGACGACACACAGAGAGACACAGAGAGAGGGAGAGTTGGGTGTTAGAATAGACGTCAGAAGTAACATCGTGGTCATCATCGGCATGAATGTTGCTGTCATCATCACTTTCACTAGCATCCTCTATCCTCAGTTAGCATCCTACTACCTTTGTCCTCTCCTTCCACAGAGTTTCATGCCAACCTGTTCCACAGAGTTCCATGCCAAACTATTCCACAGAGTTCCATGCCAATATATTCTACAGTTCCATGCCAACCTACTCCACAGAGTTCCATGCAGACAGGACATGCTGAGGGCATGATGAGATCTCATCAACCTAGTCCAGTGCAGATTCCCTGAACTCTGACATGGAGTGGTAAGGGTATACTGTCCTGAAATCAGGGACTGGTTGTCAGGTAACTCCACTGGACCTCATTGGAGAGTGTTTATAATATAGCCCGACAGACAGACAGACAGACAAAGTTTCCAGTGACCTACCTGGTTGACCTCCTGATCCTGGTCTGGACTCTACTGAGGTCTGATGATTCCTGTCACCTACAGTCAATCAACACAAACACACTTACCTGCATGCCTAGTTCGTACACTAGAAAACACTAACAATTATCACCATCCCCTGGTGGGTAGGAGCGTTGGGCCAGTAACCGAAAGGTTGCTGGATCGAATCCCAGAGCTGACAAGTTAAAAATCGATCGTTCTGCCCCTGAGCAAGGTAGTTAATCCACTGTTCCCCAGGCACCGATGACGTGGATGTCGACTAAGGCAGCCCCCCCTCCTCAGAGGGGTTAAATGGGGAAGATACATTTCAGTTGAATACATTCAGTTGTACAACTGACTAGGTATCCACATTCCTTTTCCTTTCCAATCAGCCACTCTTGAAGGAAAATTAAAGGAAATGTCTACCTTCTCCACTAGAAGGTGCTAGTGTGCTGTATATCCCAGCATACTGTATGTAACGAGCAACAAGGTTCTCAAGTAGTGTGGTATTACACTAGGTACATATTTCCATGACAGATAGTTTCACAGTTTTTACATCAACAGTTTTTGTTAGCTCTGCAGTTACTCTAAATATAGCTTGGTTGGTTCACTATTATATGCGCATTTTCAATGAACCTAAGTAATATTTTAGAGGATAACTTTACAGATGATGTCATCATTATTCAACTCAGCCCACTGACCTGTCTCTGAGAGCCTGTCGCTCACTGATGATGTCAGAGGGGGCTCTGGCACTGGTCGGAGAGATGGAGGTGTGGTCTGACAGGAGGGAGGAGAGGAAGGTTAGACAGGACAGTCAGACCCTGATCCAATAGTTTCACAGTAAATCCTTCCTTCTATTTCCACATCACAGAATAGATTAACAGGACAACATAGGATAAAGAAGATTCTTTACAGTTTTGCTGGTCTCTCTTCTGTCCCCATCCCCACTGCCAAAGTCACCTGAGGCCTGAGAGAGAGACAGAGGAAAGAGAGAGAGACAGCAAGACAAACAGAGACAAGTCAAGGCATTTGAGAAAATGTTAGTTGACATGAATCATATCATATTCCTTCTAAACTGTGTCTGGTTCTACAGTCTAATCACTCACAGCGTCTGAGTCATCATCGTCTTCACAGAGTAACTCAGCTGCTTGAGGGTTACCCACCACGTTCAGCTCAGCGATCGCGCCCTGCACAACACGCACAGACACAGAGACACAGACAAACACACTGATGGCTGTGAGAAAGGAGATACTGTACAGCCATTGGGCAGTAAGAATTTAATGATTCTAGTCATTATCAAAGCCATTAATATACAATCAAATATAAAGAGAATGTTGTGTCTGACTGACCGTGGCCTTACTAACTCAGAACAGACAGTCTTGCTGAAACAACAGACAGGGTTCTAAATCTCTCCCAGGGGCCTGATAGAGTTTAGAGAATGACATGGTTCTAAATCTCTCCCAGGGGCCTGATAGAGTTAGACTATGAGAATGACAGGGTTCTAAATCTCTCCCAGGGGCCTGATAGAGTTAGACTATGAGAATGACAGGGTTCTAAATCTCTAAGTGTGCGTTCTCTAATTCTCTCCTTCTCTCTTTCTTTCTCTCTCTCGGAGGACCTGAGCCCTAGGACCATGCCCCAGGACTACCTGACATGATGACTCCTTGCTGTCCCCAGTCCACCTGGCCGTGCTGCTGCTCCAGTTTCAACTGTTCTGCCTTTCTAAATTCTCCCAGGGGCCTGGTCATTTATGAACATTTGAACATCTTGGCCATGTTCTGTTATAATCTCTCCCAGGGGCCACAGCCAGAAGAGAATGACATGGGCCACCCCACATAGCCTGGTTCCTCTCCCAGGGGCCTGATAGGTTTCTTGACAGGGTTCTAGGTTTTGGCCTTTCTAGGGAGTTTTTCCTAGCCACTATGAGAATGACAGGGTTCTAAATCTCTCCCACCTGCATTGCTTGCTGTTTGGGGTTTTAGGCTGGGTTTCTGTACAGCACTTTGAGATATCAGCTGATGTACGAAGGGCTATATAAATACATTTGATTTGATTTGATTTTGATTTGATTCTAAATCTCTCCCAGGGGCCTGATAGAGTTAGACTATGAGAATGCACGTTTCAACACACTGTTTGTTAAAAACAGCAGGTGTGAGTGAGATGAAACCTAAACCCACACGTTGTTTGGGGGTAAATCCCTCACTAATCGCTCCCTCAGGAATCTCAGTCAGGTATGTGTCACTGGCAACAGGAAAGCCAGACAGCCAGTCACATCTCACTAACACAGCACTACTAACCCCTCCTCCCTCTAGTAAATCTATTTGCTGACCTGTCCTGTCGTCTGGCCTTTGACACCCTCAGCATAGTCACTGACCCGTCTAAACACATGTGATGGTCACATGGGGTTTGACACCAGAGTGAGGGTTGAGGGTGGGGGTGCAGAACGACAGAGACTTTAGGGGAAGAGTTATACCAATGTTTTACATGAGGGAACAATAAAGATATTTTACATGAGGGAAGAATAAAGATATAATTTACAAGAGGGAACCATGAAGATGTTTTACATGAGGGAACAATAAAGATGTTTTATATTAGGGAACAATAAAGATGTTTTATATTAGGGAACAATAAAGATGTTTTACATGAGAGAACAATAAAGATGTTTTACATGAGAGAACAATAAAGTTAGAGGTAAATATGTGTGGTCAGGTCAGCATTAGAGGTGTGGTTGGCGATCCATACTGTACCTCGAACCTGTCAGGGTCCGCGCCTCCCGCCTGACCCACGAAGATGCCCGCCCCCTGTCCAGCTCCATGTCATCTGGCGAGCGCTCCAACTTCACCGTCTTCCCAGAGGCGTCGCACCCCATGAAGAAGGTCACCTGGTCGTTGAACACGGACAGAGAGAACTTGGTCCAGGAGACTAGGTCCAGGGAGGGCACGGTGAAACTAGCGGCCAGGTACGAGGCCTCAGAGTCGGGCTCTGTGTAGTAGAACAGAATCTTCTGATTCCTGCCGTCAGCGTCCGGGGCGCTCAGCTTCACCCCCACGTACATGAACTTCTGGGAGGCGTCTGTGATGGAGAAGAGGACCCCGGGGCTGGAGGGGAGGATTTGGAAGACCAGGGAGAAGTCTCTGTAGAAGGGGTTGGGGAGGTGGGCCAGGGCCGGCTGTCCTGCAGCAGTCAGCCCGTCCAGCCCTCCGAAGTAGTAGGCGGGTTTCCCCCCGGACCGGCCTGGGATTCATCAGGAGGCAGGCCTCCGATCAGCTGCAGTAGAGTCACACCACTCTCTGCTGAAGGGGAGGAGACAGGATAGGAGGTGAGGTTACACACACGAAGCCAGCGCTTACAGTACAGGAGTCCCATTGGCCCAGTTCCAGAAACAAAGTACTAGCCCTAACTTAGATCCCAGGGCACTGTGTAGATCTGAAAACACTGGATAGAGCAGTATAATAAAAATGGCACCTTGCATTCTGATTTGTCCAATTCTTTAGACTAGTCTACATGAAGTGCCTAGGGCTTATTTCAGATCTAGTCTACATGAAGTGCCCAGGGCTTCTTTCAGACTAGTCTACATGAAGTACCTAGGGCTTCTTTCAGATCTAGTCTACATTAAGTGCCCAGGGCTTCTTTCAAACTAGTCTACATTAAGTGCCCGGGGCTTCTTTCAGATCTAGTCTACATTAAGTGCCCAGGCCTTATTTCAGACTAGTCTACATTAAGTGCCCAGGGATTATTTCAGATCTAGTCTACATGAAGTGCCCAGGGCTTCTTTCAGATCTAGTCTACATGAAGTGCCCAGGGCTTCTTTCAGATCTAGTCTACATGAAGTGCCCAGGGCTTTTTCAGATCTAGTCTACATGAAGTGCCCAGGGCTTATTTCAGACTAGTCTACATGGAAGTGCCCAGGGCTTCTTTCAGACTAGTCTACATGAAGTGCCCAGGGCTTATTTCAGATCTAGTCTACATGAAGTGCCCAGGGCTTCTTTCAGATCTAGTCTACATGAAGTGCCCAGGGCTTCTTTCAGATCTAGTCTACATGAAGTGCCCAGGGCTTATTTCAGATCTAGTCTACATGAAGTGCCCAGGGACTTAGTCTACATGGAGTACCCAGGGCTTTTTCAGACTAGTGCCCAGGGCTTCTTTCTACATGAAGTGCCCAGGGCTTCTTTCAGATCTAGTCTACATGAAGTGCCCAGGGCTTCTTTCAGACTAGTCTACATGAAGTGCCCAGGGCTTCTTTCAGACTAGTCTACATGAAGTGCCCAGGGCTTCTTTCAGACTAGTCTACAAAAGTGCCCAGGGCTTCTTTCAGACTAGTCTACATGAAGTGCCCAGGGCTTCTTTCAGACTAGTCTACATGAAGTGCCCAGGGCTTCTTTCAGACTAGTCTACATGAAGTGCCCAGGGCTTCTTTCAGACTAGTCTACATGAAGTGCCCAGGGCTTCTTTCAGACTAGTCTACATGAAGTGCCCAGGGCTTCTTTCAGACTAGTCTACATGAAGTGCCCAGGGCTTCTTTCAGACTAGTCTACATGAAGTGCCCAGGGCTTCTTTCAGACTAGTTAGACTAGTCATGAAGTGCCCAGGGCTTTTTCAGACTAGTTTACATGAAGTGCCCAGGGCTTCTTTCAGACTAGTCTACATAGTGCCCAGGGCTTCTTTCAGACTAGTCTTCATGAAGTGCCCAGGGCTTATTTCAGACTAGTCTTCATGAAGTGCCCAGGGCTTCTTTCAGACTAGCAAATGAAGTGCCCAGGAAACTTTAGACTAGTTTACATGTAGTGCCCAGGGCTTCTTTCAGACTAGTCTTCATGAAGTGCCCAGGGCTTCTTTTTCAGGGCTTCTTTAGACTAGTCTTCATGAAGTTTTCTTTCAGACTATTTTCTTAGTGCCCAGGGCTTCTTTCAGACTAGTCTTCATGAAGTGCCCAGGGCTTCTTTCAGACTAGTCTACATGTAGTGCCCAGGGCTTCTTTCAGACTAGTCTACATGTAGTGTGACCTGGTGTGACCTTACCACATGTAACATACAGTGTATTAAATAATTAAATAATATGATTTTCAAATAAAACATTGAATATAAAAGCTGCAAAACATTTTCCAAAATATAAACCATCAACTTAGTGAATATCATTGGTGTTTATTATGAGGGTTACAGCATGAAATATACATATAAATATTTTTTTACACACTTTTATTTATTTTACTATAAATTTGTTGACAATGTTTCAGTGTCAAACTGGTGGCAGTTGTGAAAAAAGTCAATAGTTGTACGAGTTGCTGTTTCATTATTTAGTCTATTTTCTCTTGAACCAGATGGTCTGTATACTAGAAACCTGTGGCCAATATGGACACAGATATTTAAATGCATAATTCTATAAACTGTATGAATACATTTTGTAAAAGTTATTCAAGTATCAATGACCAAAGTTATGATAGATTGCCAAATATTTTCTGTTAATTACCAAAAATAACTGAAGATTCCGGTAACTTCGGTAAACTACTGGTAGCTTTGCAACCCTAGTTCTACCTGGAATCAAAAAGGGTTCTACTATGGGGACAGCCGAATAATCATTTTAGCTTCTAGACAGCTCCTTTTTTTCTAAGCTTGTACCATCTTCCTTTACCATACCCCCAAACTTAACCCTCAGCTGAACAGCCAAACTGATCCTGAGTCAGTTGTTAAGGGCATAGAGTAAGCATACACAGAGTACTTTATCATTGACATGAGGTTACCGAAGGGTACAAGGGCACAGTGCAGTAGCAGATTAGAAAGCATCATGCCTTGACTGGTGTGCTGTGCTTCACCAAGTGATTTAGCCAGGATGAGTGCCTCAGGCCATACCCATACATGTGCAGTGGAGTAAACATAGCCACTGGGCAAAAACTGGTTGAATCAACGTTGTTTCCACATCGTTTCAACAACAAAAAACGATATGTGATGATGCTCACATTATCTTTCAAGTGCAGCAGTAAGCCTGACTGACCAAGCTAGGTAGTAGATGTAAAATAAAAGCAAAAATAAGGCTTTATGGAGAGAGTTTTGGGGTTCAGCAGGCAAAGACTGTGTCAAATGAACTTGGGCTGTTTTAGCATGGAAAAACGTCTGACTGTAATCCAGTTCCCATGGACTCAAATAGCCTAGAGGGAAATGAGGAAATTACATGAGACTAACCATCACATTCACATGAAATAGCACCTCTAGGGAACTAAACACTGGACAGACAGACATCCTCTCATGGGTGAACTGTCAGAGTAGATTTATGACAGATGTTTACAGAAAAGCCCACACTGTACAATGTGAATGTCACACGAACCAGAGATACTTGAGATTTCCTATCCCTCCAGTGATGTAAACTTAAACAGGGGAAGTGAACTCTGTTACACAGTCATTAAGTCTCAGAGGATCTAGACTGAACCATGAGGAGTTATTCCAATAGCTAATAGTGGATCCTAAAGGGGATCGAACTTCTCAATGGCCAAAAGTGGCATTCATAAGTAAGTGCAATATCATATCATACTTAAGCAATAAGGCACGAGGGGGTGTGGTATATGGGCAATATACCACGGATAAGGGCTGTTCTTAAGCACGACGCAACGCAGTGCCTGGATACAGCCATTAGCCGTGGTATATTGCCATATACCACAAACCCCCTAGGTGCCTTGTTGCTATTATAAATGGGTTACCAATGTAATTAAAGCAGTAACACCTATGGTATAGGGTCTGATATACCACAGCTGTCAGCCAATCAGCATTCAGGATTCTAACCACTCAGTTTATAATGAAGATTATACAACGGGTGGGTCTAAATCCTGAATGCTGATTGGTTAAAATCGCATTCTAGCCAGTGTCTATTCTACAAGTTACCACGGGCTAAATCTATAAATGCCCTTTCAGGTGGTTGAGTAAGCCTACATTTTAAAATGCATCATGTCTCATATTAGTATCATACTTCCAGTTGTGACTTGTGTGAATGGCATTTATTTGACTATTGGATACTACTTGGGTGCAGCCCTTGGACAGCAACCAATACAGAAGGACTATTGTACTACATCCTAAAAGGAATTGGAACAAGAGACTCAACACTTTTGGACTAATCCCAAACATATGTTTCCACACACTAACACAGCAATACCACTTATTCTGTACAGTCTGTACTCACTCCCACACCATATTGCTAAGCCAGCTAGGGTCTCACTGGACACTGCTGTTATGCTATCTACATTCTAAACCTGCAAGTCAACCGAAGCTTAGCTGAAGATCCTATGGGATTTCAGCCAATAAGTGGGAGGCAGAGAGGGCGAGGGGGAGGCAGCTTCTCATTGAATGCACCTGTTATTGGTCCATCTGACAGGGCGCTAGGGCAGTCACAGCTGTGACCCGGTTAGCCCAACACTAACCAAACACTACCGTAGATACTAACCCAACACTACCGCAGATACTAACCCAACACTACCGCAGCCACTAACCAAACACTACCGCAGACACTAACCCAACACTACCGCAGATACTAACCCAACACTACCGCAGATACTAACCCAACACTACCGCAGACACTAACTCAGCACTACCGCAGAGACTACCGCAGACACTAACCCAACACTACCGCAGACACTAACCAAACACTACCGCAGACACTAACCCAACACTACCGCAGATACTAACCCAACACTACCGCAGACACTAACCCAACACTACCGCAGACACTAACCCAACACAACCCAACACTACCGCAGACACTAACCAAACACTACCGCAGACACTAACCCAACACTACCGCAGATACTAACCCAACACTACCGCAGACACTAACCCAACACTACCGCAGACACTAACCAAACACTACCGCAGACACTAACCCAACACTACCACAGATACTAACCCAACACTGCCGCAGATACTAACCCAACACTAACGCAGACACTAACTCAGCACTACTGCAGACACTGCCGCAGACACTAACCCAACACTACCACAGACACTAACCCAACACTACCGCAGACACTAACCCAACACTACCACAGACACTAACCCAACACTACAACAGACACTAACCCAACACTACCACAGACACTAACTCAGCACTACCGCAGAGACTACCGCAGACACTAACCCAACACTACCGCAGACACTAACCAAACACTACCGCAGACACTAACCCAACACTACCGCAGATACTAACCCAACACTACCGCAGATACTAACCCAACACTACCGCAGACACTAACTCAGCACTACCGCAGAGACTACCGCAGACACTAACCCAACACTACCGCAGACACTAACCAAACACTACCGCAGATACTAACCCAACACTACCGCAGACACTAACCCAACACTACCGCAGACACTAACCCAACACAACCGTAGATACTAACCCAACACTACCGCAGATACTAACCCAACACTACCGCAGCCACTAACCAAACACTACCGCAGACACTAACCCAACACTACCGCAGATACTAACCCAACACTACCGCAGATACTAACCCAACACTACCGCAGACACTAACTCAGCACTACCGCAGACACTAACCCAAAACTACCACAGACACTAACCCAACACTACCGCAGACACTAACCCAACACTACCGCAGACACTAACCCAACACTACCACAGACACTAACCCAACACTACCGCAGACACTAACCCAACACTACCACAGACACTAACCCAACAGTACCGCAGACACTAACCCAACACTACCACAGACACTAACCAAACACTACCGCAGACACTAACCCAACACTACCGCAGATACTAACCCAACACTACCGCAGACACTAACTCAGCACTACCGCAGACACTACCGCAGACACTAACCCAACACTAACCCAACACTATCGCAGACACTAACCAAACACTACCGCAGATACTAACCCAACACTACCGCAGACACTAACCCAACACTACCGCAGACACTAACCCAACACTACCGCAGACACTAACTTACACTACCGCAGACACTGCCGCAGACACTAACCCAACACTACCACAGACACTAACCCAACACTACCGACTAACCCACTAACCCAACACTACCACAGACACTAACCCAACACTACCACAGACACTAACCCAACACTACCACAGACACTAACCCAACACTACCACAGACACTAACCCAACACTACCACAGACACTAACCCAACACTACCGCAGACACTAACCCAACACTACCGCAGACACTAACCCAACACTACCACAGACACTAACCCAACACTACCAGACAGACACTAACCCAACACTACCGCAGACACTAACCCAACACTACCACAGACACTAACCCAACACTACCGCAGACACTAACCCAACACTACCGCAGACACACTAACCCAGACACTACCGCAGACACTAACCCAACACTAACCCAACACTACCGCAGACACTAACCCAAACACTACCGCAGACACTAACCCAACACTACCGCAGACACTAACCCAACACTACCACAGACACTAACCCAACAGTACCGCAGACACTAACCCAACACTACCGCAGACACTAACCAAACACTACCCAGACAGACACTAACCCAACACTACCGCAGACACTAACCCAACACTACCGCAGACACTAACCCAACACTACCGCAGACACTAACCCAACACCCAACCTACCGCAGACACTAACCCAACACTACCGCAGACACTAACCCAACACTACCGCAGACACTAACCCAACACTACCCAGACACTAACCCAACACTACCGCAGACACTAACCCAACACTACCGCAGACACACTCAGCAACCCAACACTACCGCAGACACTAACCCAACACTACCACAGACACTAACCCAACACTACCGCAGACACTAACCCAGACACTACCACAGACACTAACCAAACACTACCGCAGAACACAACACCGCAGACACTAACCCAACACTACCGCAGACACTACCACAACCCAACACTACCGCAGACACACTACCAGACACTAACCCAACACTACCGCAGACACTAACCCAACACTACCGCAGACACTAACCCAACACTAACCCAACCGCAGACACTAACCCAACACTACCACAGACACTAACCCAACACTACCGCAGACACTAACCCAGACACTAACCCGCAGACACTAACCCAACACTACCGCAGACACGCAGACACTAACACTAACCCAACACTACACTAACCCAGACACTAACCCAGACACTACCGCAGACACTAACCCAACACTACCGCAGACACTAACCCAGACACTACCTACCGCAGACACTAACCCAACACTACCGCAGACACTAACCCAACCCAGACACTACCGCAGACACTAACCCAACACTACCGCAGACACTAACCCAACACTACCACAGACACTAACCCAACACTACCGCAGACACTACCGCAGACACTAACCCAACACTACCGCAGACACTACTGCAGACACTAACCCAACACTACCACAGACACACAACACTACCGCACCGCAGACACTATCACAGACACTAACCCAACACTACCACAGACACTAACCCAACACTACCGCAGACACTAAGACACCGCAGACACTAACCCAACACTACTGCAGACACTAACCCAACACTACCGCAGACACAAACAAACTCCAACACTAGACACTAACCCAACACTACCACAGACACTAACCCAAACACTACCACAGACTAACAACACTACCGCAGACACTACCGCAGACACTAGCGCAGACACTAGCGCAGACACTAGCGCAGACACTAACCAACACTACCGCAGACACTAACCCAACACTACTGCAGACATTAACCCAACACTACCACAGACACTAACCCAACACTACCGTAGACACTACCGCAGACACTAACCAACACTACCGCAGACACTACTGCAGACGCTAACCCAACACTACCACAGACACTAACCCAACACTACCGCAGACACTATCACAGACACTAACCCAACACTACCACAGACACTAACCCAACACTAGCAGACACTACCGCAGACACTAACCCAACACTACCGCAGACACTAACCCAACACTACCACAGACACAAACCCAACACTACCACAGACACTAACCCAACACTACCACAGACACTAACCCATCACTACCGTAGACACTACCGCAGACACTAGCGCAGACACTAGCGCAGACACTAACCAACACTACCGCAGACACTACTGCAGACACTAACCCAACACTACCACAGACACTAACCCAACACTACCGCAGACACTACCACAGACACTAACCCAACACTACCACAGACACTAACCCAGCACTACCACAGACACTAACCCGACACTACCGCAGACACTAACCCAACACTACCACAGACACTAACCCAACACTACCGCAGACACTAACCCAACACTACCGCAGACACTAACCCAACACTACCGCAGACACTAACCCAACACTACCGCAGACACTAACCCAACACTACCACAGACACTAACCCAACACTACCGCAGACACTACCACAGACACTACTGCAGACACTAACCAACACTACCGCAGACACTAACCCAACCCTACCTCAACACTACTGCAGACACTAACCCAACACTACCGCAGACACTACCGCAGACACTAACCCAACCCTACCCCCCCAACACTACTGCAGACACTAACCCAACACTACCGCAGACACTAACCCAACACTACCGCAGACACTAACCCAACACTAACACTAAACCAACACTACCGCAGACACTAAACCAACACTACCGCAGACACTAACCCAACACTACCGCAGACACTACCGCAACACTAACCCAACACTACCGCAGACACTAACCCAACACTACCGCAGACACTACCGCAGACACTAAAACACTACCGCAGACACTAACTCAACACTAACCCGAGTCACAAAAGAGCCTCAGGGAGTAACTGATTTCTGTCTACCAAACATAACAAGGAATGATAATGAAAAAGTTAGATAAGAGAGGCAGAACAAAAGAGGAATATGGATGGTATCCACTATAGCTGTCAGAAAGTATTAGCAGTTACATACCAGCCATGTTTACCAACATGGATGTCATAACAGAGAATCCATCGACTCACTCACTTGTACTGCACTATACAAAATCAACTGGGACTGAGTTGCACTGCATTGAATGGGGATTCCCATGCAGGCAGATGTCGTGTTGACAGAGGAGAACGTTGGAACACCACCACCACATCCCAGGATCACATTTCATTTCAGTCATTTAGCAGCTGAGCCACATGGGACCAGGGTGGCTGGCCAGGCAGGCAGCTTCCCTTCCCTGTTCCCAATCTGACATGATTCCATGATTCTCCACACTGGTCTGATCCTTCACGCTATCCTGGCAACGCTCAGAGACGTTCCACAGCACTGCAGTAATAGGGAACCTTATAGCGTTCCAGGGATTCCCAGTCAGATATAGATTAAGGGAATATCCTGTCAATTACGTACTGCAGATGTCCCATCCCAATAGGGAATATATTCCCACCTCCCCCAGATTGGGAAATCCATGGCCTACAGTGCACATTTTAAATTTGCAAAAAAATCTAAAAACCTGTTCTTGCTTTGTCATTACGGGGTATTGTGTGTAGATTGATGAGGAAAATAAACAATTTAATCAATTTTAGGATAAGACTGCAAATTGGAAAAAGTGAAGGGGTCTGAATACTGAATGCACTGTACGTCTGTTAGCTGAGCTTATTCACCTAATAGTCACCTGATCTCTGTATGTCACCTGCAATATCATGAACTTCCATATTTGGAATAACATGGCAGCATCATTTTGTGAAGTGAGTGGCCTAAACAATGCAACAAGCCCAGCACAACAGGCCTGCCCGTCTAAACATGCTGAAGTGACTTGGGACGAGGGCTAACGACTGGCTCTCAGACCATGACTAAGCTGATGTGTGGTGGGTGGTTTCTGTGAGGCACAAAATGGCTGCCATGTTGTATCACCCAGGTAGGTGCTAGTGGATGAGGGTGAGTTACGGTATGAAGTACTTTTAGACATGATGGAAAGCACTATACGAATACAATCTAGAAAAAATACATACACCAACCTGCAGTCATTCATATCCATAACAATACATTACACTGAGAATGAATCAATCTTCCTTAGTGAATAAAAGAAACAGTTACATTTATGTCAGTGTTGAAATTTTATATATTTAGCTGTATATACAGTGCATTCAGAAAGTATTCAGACCCCTTGACTTTTTCTACATTTTGTTACGTTGCAATGACTTATTCTAAAATGTATTTTTAAAAAGGTTTCCCTCATCAATCTACACACAATAACCCATAATGATTTAGCAAAAAAAGGTTTAGACATTTTTGCAAATGTATTAAAAGTAAAAAAACTAAATATTACATTTACATAAGTATCCATATCCTTTACTCGATTACAGCCTCAAGTCTTCTTGGGTATGACTCTACAAGCATGGTACACCTGTATTTTGGGAGTTTCTCCCATTTTATCTTAAGATCCTCTCAAGCTCTGTCAGATTGTATGGAGAGGGTTGCTGCACCCCTATTTTCAGGCCTCTCCAGAGATGTTCGATTTGGTTCAAGTCCGGGCTCTGGCTGGGCCACTCAAGGACATTCTGAGACTCTTCCCGAAAACACTTCTGCGTTGTCTTGGCTGTGTGCTTAGGATCGTTGTCCTTCTGGAAGGTGAACCTTCACTCCAGTCTGAGGTCCTGAGAACTCTGTACTTTGCTCTGTTCATCTTTCCCTCGGCCCTGACTAGTCTCCCAGTCCCTGCCACTGAAAAATATCCCCACAGCATGATGCTGCTACCACCACGCTTCACCGTAGGGATGGTGCCAGGTTTCCTCCAGACATGACGCTTGGCATTCAGGCCAAATAGTTCAATCTTGGTTTCATAAGACCAGAGAATCTTGTTTCTCATGGACTGAGAGTCTTTAGGTACATTTTGGCAAACTCCAAACGGGCTGTCTTGCGTTTTACAGAGGAATGGCTTCCGTCTGGCCACTCTACCATAAAGGCCTGATTGGTGGAGTGCTGCAGAGATGGTTGTCCTTGTGGAAGGTTCTCCCATCTCCACAGAGGAACTCTGGAGCTCTGTCTGAGTGACCATCGGGTTCTTCGTCACCTCCCTGACCAACGCCCTTCTCCCCCGATTGCACAGAATGATGGAGGCCACTGTGTTCTTGGGGACCTTCAATGCTGACAAAATGTTTTGGTACCCTTTCCCAGATCTGTGCCTTGACACAATCCTGTCTCGGAGCTCTTTGACAATCCCTTCGACCACATGGCTTGGTTAATGCTCTGACATGCACTGTCAACTGTGGGACCTTACATAGACAGGTGTGTGCCTTTCCAAATCATGTACAATAAACATAATTTACCACAAGTGAACTCCAATCAAGTTGTAGAAACATCTCAAGGATGATCAATTGAAACAGGATGCACCTGAGCTCAATTTCGACTCTCATAGCAGAGGGTCTGAATACTTACGTAAATAAGGTGTTTTTTGCAACAACAAAAAATCAAAGCCTGTTTTTGCATTGTCATTATGGGGTAATATGTATAGATTGATGAGGAGAAAAAAATATTTAATCCATTTTAGAATAAGTCTGTAATGTGACAAAATGTGGAAAAAGTCAAGGGGCCTGAATACTTTTCGTATGTACTGTATAACGTTATTTTATCCCCTCTCCTCTCTATCCTATCTTCATCCTCTCCTCTTCACTTCTGTTATCCTAGCAAAGAGCTTCCTCTTATAACAAGCCAAGAGGGCGTACCTAAAATGTCCCACAACCCAAACATTGACTCAACTACAGTCCATCTAGTTACCTCATGTCTGAGTTTCACTCTGTTTTAAATAAACTTAGGTATGTCACAGTGAACAATAAAAAAGTTAACAGAGCACTACTTCGTTGTAAAAGGCTTCATTGCCTCGAGACCGTGCTGAAGAAATGGTGCTGTTCTCTTCGTCTGAAAACTGTAATAAGTAATTGTTTGGGAAAATGAGAAGGCCTACTAACTCTGTGCAAAGAGCAACAGAAAACTATTTTCCTAATTCAATGATGCATCAGAGAGACCCAGAGGCCGAACATCAAACAACTGTTTGTTTAAACCCCAGGTTCCAAGATGACAGTACCAAAACTACTGTACGGACATAAGAATGTACTTTAATTACAGTAATGTAAGTAGCAGGGGGCCTCCCGAGAGGCGCAGTGGACTAAGGAACTGCATCGCAGTGCTAGCTGTGCCACTAGAGATCCTGGTTCGAGTCCAGGCTCTGTCTTAGCCGGCCGAGACCGGGAGACCCATGGGGGTGGCCCAGTGTTGTCCGGGTTAGGGGAGGGTTTGGTCAGCAGGGATGTCCTTGTCCCATCGCGCTCTAGCGACTCCTGTGGCGGGTCGGGCACAGTGCACGCTGACACGGTCGCCAGGTGCACGGTGTTTCCTCCGACACATTGGTATGGCTGTCTTCCGGGTTGAGCGGGCATTGTGTCAAGAAGCAACCCTTGGCAGGGTTGTGTTTCAGAAGACGCACGGCTCCTGACCTTGCCTTTCCCGAGTCCGTACGGGAGTTGCAGCAATGGGACAAGACTGTAACTACCAATTGGATACCACGAAATTGGGGAGAAAAAGGGGTAAAAAAATAAATAAAATAAATGTAAGTAGCCAAAAATGAAACCATCATCATTGTTTATTGGTGCTAACTTGCAATGCTTGTTACAGTTGGTGACGAGCCCATCAAAGACCATTGGAACAGGCTGTAATGTGAAACACTGATCTTACTGTACCAGAAACAGACAGATGTCAGCTGGTGTTTGAGATATAGTATCTAACTCCACTTTCCATCCTCTCCAAGGACCCCCTGTTAGAAAGTCTGAATGGTCCAACCTCTCCAGCTGTGACACATCCCAGAGGACCAGACCAACTGGACCTGGAGATCTACAGAAAGGGGGAGCAGTGCCAGAACTGAAAGCCCATCAGTTATCACTTCAGAGTGAGGCTACACAGCTGTGACATCTATGGCATTTCCACTGTTCCCAGGTCAGCCCTTAATCCATATTTGGCCAAACCCCGGCTATGGTCAGTTAAAGATGACTGATGATGGAACAGGAAACAAGAAAGCAGAGCACTCCACAAAGATGACATCACTAAATCCAACCTTGTACATTGGCTCAATTGGCTGAAAAAAAGCCCCATTCTGCTATTCAAGCTAATGGTTGGATTGGTCATACATAACATAACATAACATTTGGCGCCACAGCAGCTAGGTTTTCTCTGGCAAGGGCCCATCTTTCAGAGATTTTGCCCATACTTGGAATCTTCTGGGAATTCAACTGTCTGAGTGATTTGAGTTGGTATACTGTAGAGCAATAGTTTTGCTACCTACAAACCTATAAAATCTGTTTACATAACAGATATTACAAAAATCCACACTTGTTTATTACGAAACATGATCCACTGCATGATAACATCAATGTGGGCAACAAGCATGCTATACCACCCACTTGTTTCCCAGTGAACCAATGTGAACCTTCACATGTAATGAACTGGTAAATCCCCGACACAAATGACTCTCTTTCTCTTTGTTTTTCTCTTTACTCTTCTTCACACGGATGACTGGATGTTTCATTGACTCATTTCGACCCTTTTACTGAAAGACTGTGTAAAAATGTGGGTGCGACCCATGACCCCTCGTGGAGATTCAGTGCCCCGGTCTGGCCCGAATCAGACAGCTCCTTGTTGGAAGGGGGCATGCAAAGACACCCTCACCCTTTCTCCCAAACCAGAGGGCAGAATCGCCACACTCTTCCCCAGAGCAGATCATTGTCCATGAATCTACCACCCCCAGCCACGCACCCCATGTCCAACAGCACCAGTGTGGATGAGATGAAACCATTGTTCAGACTGCAGTGGTCTGCTCTGCTGAGAATGCATCATTCACTCCTCCTAGAAACATTCTACATTCCAATCCTCATGCTCACTGATTTCAGACATTGATTGAGTCCCAGAAATACTTGAATACAGTATGGAGGCTGTGTAATATAAAGATGGCAATGAAAGGAAGCTGGCGAATCTCGAATCTCGATAAGGGTCGGATTGATTGTCGCCCACCAAGCCAAATTCCATTGGTACAGATAGTGGCCTGAAAATGCTTTGTAGATTGACAGAGACAAGATGGTTGACCCTCTTCAGCCAGTTAGTTGAGTCAAATCTTAAGATGGCTGTTTGTAATAGTTTGTTTCCATCCTTCTACCTATAGGTCCATCATCAGCCTACCCATCAACCCATGCATCCCTTCATCCATCTTCACCTCTCATGCTGATAGGACAAACTTAGTGAACTCAGTAAAACAGGATACTGGAATAGAAAAAGGCACAACAGTGGTAGAGAGGCCTAAGGGACAGTCCACATAAAACAGACTAACGTCAACTCCACAACAAAACAGGGACTTTCCATTTAAACTCCCATCTCAAATGACAAGTGAACTCAAGTAAACAAAGGAAAGAGTGCACTGTGTGTGTGGGTGTTTGTGTGTGCGTGTGTGTGTGTTTGATTCAGTGTGTATGTACAAGTCTAGGAATGCATCCCAGAAGAGAACAACATGCTGACAAGCACGTGCTGTTCCACTGCTTTGCTTGGCAAACAGAAGCACCAAATGAACATGTTCTGAAGTAATTTATCTTGTCGGGCAAAAACACGACAAACTACGAGTGCAAACTATGATGAAATGAGTACAGCCAATATAAGGAAACAGTCTTTCTATCATGTCTCATATTGACCTATTCTGTCATGTATTACAACTAGGAAAACAGTGACATATATATATATATATATATATATACTAGTACACTGCTATGCATTTCTTTTAAATGAGCCTTCCAAAAATAGTGGCTTTGCAGCCTAACCCCTATTTTCTAGGACTATGGTTTATGATAACATTTCAACGTTATCTAAACTCCTACCCTACTTGGTAAAAGCAAAGTTAACACGGACAATGAAAAACATTTTCAATAACATGCTAAGAAACCTGAGCACTTACAAATCCCCATGGGAAAACAGCTGTGTGATAAATATGGCTTGATGCGTTTTATGTGCTGTGACTCTGAACTCAGACAATCAATTCTCCCATGCATACTCAGCAGGGAATGATTTATTGAGCTGCCGTAGCCTGCCGAGCTAAAGCCCAGGTAGAGCTTAGAAGTCTTCATGTCCCTTTGTGGGGCCGAACCCTGGAGAACAGATTATAAACAGTGTGCATTTTCCACTTCTCCATTTGCTTCTTTACTGCATCACATGAATCACAAGTCCAACCTACAGTACGAGCATATCTGAATACTCATAAATGTTGCATTGGGAAGAATGCAGGAAATGTATTTTCCACTGTCTGAAAACAACATGCTGTGGCATGATTTTGTCTTATGCTTCGTGTATATTTCATGGGTTGTCTCGTCTACGCAGACAAAACATTATTATTAACGTTAACATTCATACACAACATGCAAATGCTCCCAGGTTGGTGGTCTATAGTGCCGGTCAGTCATGCTTGTGTTCATGTCACACTTCTGAGCACGTGCAGTGGAGTATGATTGACCCCAAAACAAGGTACAATCATCAGCAGTCCCTGACTGAAAGTCCCCACTGCCGCCAAGCATTTTGAAGTCGCTCAAATGTGAGGATAACGCGTGTCTATGCTACTTCACAAAGGTGTGTTAATCACACGTGCACATGCACACACACACACACGCACACCTGTCATGACCAGACAACCGGATTCAAAATGTATCTCCAAACAGGATACATTCTAACCCGCGGTTTTACCTTTCCGATTACTAACTGACACGCATGGCGGACACCGCAACCCCGCCTCCTGATCCCTGTCGGGCAGCAAATTACACTCTACAGGAAGTCGCCCGTCATCCAGGGCTGGCCAGCAGCTGTCTTGCAGGACTTGGCAGAAGCTGCAGCAGGGCAGCAGGGGAACCTTGTTGAGCACCTGGCCAGGCAGCGGGCACCTGGGCACGAGGAGGAGGCAGAGGAACCATTCGGCTCCATGGTGGCACCCCGCCTTGGCCAGCCACGCCCACTCTCTCAGGGCCACACCAACCTCCTCCACAGAGGTGTGGTTCAGGAAGTTGGGCAGCGAGAAATGCTTTGACCCCCTTGATATGCAGATTGGCCAATCAGAGGGCACAAGGTGGCAGGTTCCATTGTGGTCATGAGAAGAGATGTCAGAGAGGTTGGTCTTTGGTTCGCCCTGTTTCACCCCCTCAAACCCTGTGAGGTCATCCTCCACCACCCCTGTTAGGTTAGTGGGGAGAACCAAGCTTTCCCTTTCTCCAAGCCCTGACCCCGAACCCGAGCCGGTCCCTGAACCTACACCAGACTCAACCCCCGATCCAAACCCAGACCCTAAACCAGATGCTGAACCAGACCCTGATCCTGAACCCATCTCAGACCCAGATCCTTCCCAGACCCAGATCCTTCCCCAGACCCAGATCCTTCCTTATACCCAGACCCCAGACCCAGACCCATATCCTTCCCCAGACCCAGATCCTTCCTTAGACCCAGACCCAGATCCTTCCCCAGATCCTTCCCCAGACCCAGATCCTTCCTTAGACCCAGATCCTTCCCCAGACCCAGATCCTTCCTTAGACCCAGATCCTTCCCCAGACCCAGATCCTTCCTTATACCCAGACCCAGATCCTTCCTTAGACCCAGATCCTTCCCCAGACCCAGATCCATCCTTAGCCCCAGACCCTTCCCCAGACACAGACTCCTCCTTATTAGCCATCTGTGTGGTAGGGCTCGCCACTCCACTCTCAGTCCAAGTGGCTGGGGTCGCGTCCCACGTCTGCACAAACTTACGGATCCCATCAGCCACGTTGATGATTTCTGCCCCAACCCCTGCCAGGTTCTCCTCACCTCTCTTGGGCTGTCCTCCTGCCTTGCCCAGTGGCGGAGCCTTCGTTGGGCCTTGGGTAGTAGGATCAGGGTCCTTGTTCCAGAACCAAGCATCTAGACGACCTGCGCTGAGAGCCAGGATGAGGCCCAACCACAACGTCATCTTAGACATCCCGCTCCTTCAACCCACCGTCACCCAGAGCCTCCTTGTCTGAGAGTATAGATTCCACAACAAACACTGGATCCAACAAGCACGGAGTTCTGTCTGTGCTCTTACTGTTCCTCCACCTACTTGCCGGCTAGTCAACAGTCACTCAAGCCCCCTCTCTCCATAAGGCACACTGTTAGCATGCACACACACACTGACTCTCCCTCTAGCACAGCTCACTGTTTCACTCCTTGCACCGGCCCAGTGCAGAATCATCACACACACACACACAGGGAAATCCACATGAGGAGGAGGGGTTACTGTGCTGGAGAGGGGCTTCATTGGCAAATATGAATTTCTCCCTCACATCCTGGCCCCTCCCTCCTGTTGCTAGGTTGATGAGTGGGTCCCCTCAGACACACAGTCCTCAATGAAGAGAACATGCACACTGACACACACACACACACACAGACAGAAGACACACCACACCACACACACACTCCCTCCCTAGAAGGAAAATATCTGGGTTGTTTGATAGGGAACACTAAACAGTCTCTGCTGACTGGTTGATATTCAAATGAAGCAGTTAAATCAATGTTTCCAAAATAAAAATAAAAAGAGTCCACAGCTCCAAGAATAATGTTGAGATTACTCCTCATTGTCTACGGAACACTACTCCAGTCAGAAAGTGTATTACAGTTAATTAACTATCAATCAAGTTAGCGGTATTGTGAGAAGAGCTTTCTTGAGGTAGGTTTGACTCATAGAACTCTAATACTCCCCCTGGGCTGAAAAGGGACTGAAGGGAGAGAGAGAGACAGAGACAGAGAGGGAGGGAGGCCCATTCACTGGGTTCATATAGCCACCACCTCCATTATAAATGTGAATAGGTTGGTGAACTCCATCATCTACTCACAGCTCTTGTAAAAATGTATTACATAACTGGCCATACCTTTGAGGTCATTCATTATTTTACAGCTGTGTGAGTGAGTGAGTGAGTGAGTGAGTGAGTGAGTGAGTGAGTGAGTGAGTGAGTGAGCGAATGAGAGAGTGACCGACCGACTGAGACAGAGCGAAGGATGAAGAAAACGAGGGAGAACAGCTGAGAGCGGAGAGGTTCAGCAGGAGCGTATCTGATTCAATAGAGTTTTAAGCTCTCGGCCCCCAGGGGCCAAACGGCCAGCCCATAGCCTCATCTGAGGAAAACTTCCAGTAATTGCCCCGCTCCATGGTTCCCACAGCCTGGCTCAGTCCTGGGTGCCCCTGATGCCCAGTTACCCCGTCACCCCCGTCCCTGTCCGCCTTCACTATCCAGCTGTTGCACATTCCTCCTGACACAGACAGACCTCCCACAACCCTGCTACCCCTCCTAAACCCCTAATGCACCCCTAATGCACCCCAACCACATGACTGATGGACTCCTAGAGAAGCACTGATATCTCATTCTGCTGGAAAAGTTACACAGAAACACACACACTTGTCTCTCTCGCCGTTCCGCATGAGCATATGCATGTGATTACTGTAGGTTGCTATGGTTCAGTTGGACTGGTTTGAACTGGTGTGATGATAACTGTAGGTTGCTATGGTTCAGTTGGACTGGTTTGAACTGGTGTGATGATAACTGTAGGTTGTTATGGTTCAGTTGGACTGGTTTGAACTGGTGTGATGATAACTGTAGGTTGTTATGGTTCATTTGGACTGGTTTGAACTGGTGTGATGATAACTGTAGGTTGTTATGGTTCAGTTGGACTGGTTTGAACTGGTGTGATGATAACTGTAGGTTGTTATGGTTCAGTTGGACTGGTTTGAACTGGTGTGATGATAACTGTAGGTTGTTATGGTTCAGTTGGACTGGTTTGAAATGGTAATAAAATGGATGTTCTTCTGGCTTGCCAGTGTGTCTTGGGCCTCTCTCCACCAGTCTTGGGTTTTCACACTGTTCAATTCAATGGAGTCAAAAATAAGTTGATTTATTGGCTCAAAAGTAAGCCCAGAGAAGTTTCTCAATCTGATTGGCATAATACAATCGTTCTGTTCTATTCCACTTACCAGTAAACCACATTCAAATTGTACAATAGCGTTTACAAAATCCAGC